>NW_003852648.1:1201687-1206824 GCF_000181295.1 Otolemur garnettii | reverse complement strand
GTGTACATATACCACAGTTTGTTGATCCATTCGTGGATCGATGGGCACTTGGGCTTCTTCCATGACCTGGCAATTATGAATTGGGCTGCAATAACAAGTCTCTTTTCTTCCTCAAGGTTAGACACTTTTTCTGCAAACACTCTTAATATCAAAAACCTTAGCTTTCATATGTGAAAGTCGTTCTCTGATACACAGAGCTCTAGTCATGAACTACATGATATTTTGAGGACTTTTTTCCTGCCTCTGGAAGCTTTCTCAACTAGCCTTTCATGGTTCTCAGATTTTAGAGAATTCTCTGGCCATTAGCCCATCTCTGCTGTGTCAGCAGTGATCTTCCCATCTATGGTGTTTCCACACCATCCCACCATGCCATAGAGTTCAAAAGTTCAAAAGAAACACTATGGCAACAGGAATTCAAGATCACTAAGGCAATGAGAATTCAAGATCACTATTCTAGTTATATTCATCTACTGTGAAAAGTTTCTCATTCAGTTTAAGCTTAGCACCTTAACAATCTCCAGATCTAACACAATGTTTGTACAACTGAAACAAGAGTAGTGTTCATTCATTCTTCATGTGGCAGGGAGTCAGATTTTAAAGGGTCTTCTGTCGCTACTTTGATGTTCCCACTCTCCATCTGAAAAAATAGGCTGTCTTTACATCATTTCTTTATGTGGTTTCTGCATCCTTCAATACAGTGGTTTTCAACTTTCAACAAGTTCCAGTTTGTTTATCTTTTACTAAACTGTAATTCAAAGAAGTAGAAACTGAGACACAGGTGTATGATCTGACCAGTGCAGTTTCCTGCTCACAATCTAGGCATAATTTTTATTACCAAAACTAATATTTGTATTAACATCCAAATGCCAGAGCGGTGACTGTGGCTCAGTGAATAGGGCATCAGCCCCATGTACTGAGGGTGGCGGGTTCAAATCCAGCCCCAGCTAAACTGCAACAAAAAAGAAAAAACAAAACAAAAAACCAAATGCCATCCCTACTGGTTTCATAGCTAAACAAACATTAACATTTTTATTAAAATCCTTCTATATTTAATATTATGTTTCTATTTTAAGTAGACTGTATCAACAAAACAAAAAATGCTAATACTTTCTATCTTCATCTTATAGGAAAAAATGGTTTGAAGCCACCTAATTCTAAATAATTAGTGTGTTTATGAGAATACAGTCATATTTCCTTATTGAAAATGTGTACATAAAATCAAATAATTTAGAATATTTAACAGGCAACATGAAACTTGCTTTCATTTCCATAGACTTTAGACAAGATCTATATCAAGACCACTTACAAAAATAAGGCCATAAAAGTTTTGACACTCTGACTCCATATTAGTTTATAAAGGTGAGGAATTAATAGCATAAAATTGAACAGATTCAGAGGAAAGAGTAACTAATAAAACGTGCATTAAATTTATTTCATTTTTAATTAAAAGCAGAGGGGAATAACATTAAAAAAAGAGGACCATTGGGAATGAAAAAGTCAACTGAAAATATGATGGACTTTTAGAAGGTTAAAAATTGAGAAACTCATGATGAAGAATCTACAGAGCCACCTTGGGCTCCTCTCAAATCTACACATGCACAGACACACATGCACAAACACACTCTCCAAACTACTCTACAGAAGGTGTACTTTGTAAATTTGTCTGGAGTTTCATAGTCACTGGGTCCAGAACAAAAAATGGTCCTCATTATTCCCTGTGTAGTGATAGATGTTTGCATAATTTTTGTATAACATAGTTATTTTCTAATAATGACTTCTATTTCCAACATCATAGCAGTAAAGATACATGTAACTTTTATGACATACGGCTGACCTGGAGAAGCTCAACAAAAACCATTCTCTGGGCTCGGCGCCTGTGGCTCAAGCAGCTATAACACCAGCCACATACACCTGAGCTGTCGGGTTTGAATCCAGCCTGGGCCCACCAAACAACAATGATAGCTGCAACAAAAAATAGCTGGGCATTGTGGTGGGCGCCTGTGGTCCCAGCTACTTGGGAGGAGGAGGCAGAAGAATCACTTGAGCCCAGAAGTTGGAGGTTGCTGTGCGCAATGATGCCACAGCACTCTACCCAGGGGGACAGCTTGAGGCTCTGTCTCAAAACAACAACAACAACAACAACAACAACAACAAAATTCTGTGATACATAGACCTCTAGTCATGTACAAGCTAGTAATGAAAGAAGAAAAGTGAGCATAAGATTTTTAAAAAGATATCAAACAAATCATAAGACAGAAGATAATCAAAAGGTGTATTTACAGAGGCTGAGAGAGAGAGTTCACATAAAAAGAGATGAGAAACATCAGGATTATCCTAAAGTGATTAAGAAAATGATCTTAACTCTTTGTTATAATAGCATTCCTGAATTATAGGGGAGAAAACTGAATAGAGTAGCAGGATTAAAAACTGGACCAAATGGGATTTAGAGACAATTAAATACATTAATATATTTTTCCCTATGCTTGCAAGCAAACCCTTGGGTAAATATGGAGATACTTATTCTGAGCAGTGGAGCATACAATTATATATATATATTAAGCATGAAAGATACTATTTAATAAACTAAAACATACAGGTAGAAATGACGTGTTAAGAGAAAAAAGAAAGAGGGAGTTGGGGGAAAGACAGAAAAGAGAGAAAGAGGAGAATGAAGACAGAGGTAGAGCAGCACATTGTTTTGGGAGAATGAAGAAACTGGGAACAAGGTACCTTGTCAAGGAAAAAAAGAGCAATTTTTCATCTGGTACAGAATATAGCTGTTCATTTCAAAATTCTCTGCCACTCTCTGTCTCCCTTTCTCTGTCTCTGTCTCTTTCTCTCCCTACACATACATACTCCCACCAAGAAGATGAGCAAGAATGGACAAGTTTTTCCAGTCTTTAAACATCAAAGCACCCAACCACTTCTGTACAGGTGATTTTCTGAGGAGTAAACTAGCAAGTGATTAAAACTGAAAAGTCGTAAGTGAATGAGAATTTCATGCTGTGTTCAGGTGTGTTTGTTGGAGAAAGACAGCACAAACTCTAGCTTTAGAGCAATAATGGCAAGCCTGACTCATAACTCAACATGAGCTATACATCACATACCTCAGACTTAAGAGCTCCTCTGTTTCACCTGCTGGAAGGATAAAACTTGAAGCAATGTCTACATACCCAGAGAGCTAATTCCAAACTGGCAAACCACCCATCGTGGTTCCTGTTCATCAACCTGTGTGCTTCAAGAACGATTGGGTTAGATCAGACAGTTAATGAGTGTCCTCTTGAGTTCCTCCTACAACAACGATGTTTGACTTCAATATTGGAGTTCTATCCCTGCAGGTTTATTTTTAACTTATATTTAACTTTATTTTATATAATTACATATGAAATAAATGCATGGTAAGAACTCAGTGTCCTTTGCTTTATAGATAACATTGGTAAAAATAAAGCTATGTCCCATTATATAACATATTTTTGGTTCCAAAGCTATTCTACATTGACACTGCCCGGCGGGCAGGCGGTGTCAGGGAGTTCGTGATCGGCGTATGAGAGGGAGAAGGAAAGGGAAAGGGTGAACACAGTCACACAACCACTCATACAGTATAGGGAGAAGGCTGAGCCGAAGCTGTTTATTTTGGGATCGGTATAATCTTATATATGGTTAGTACAGGGGGAGTGGTTATGCTGTTCTGACAGGAGCGGCCCTGCGCTGTGCTCTGCGTTTCTGTCTCAGTCTTATACAATGTAGCTACTTCTATCCTGTTTACTTACCAGCACTGGTCTCTTTATCCGGCCTTTTCACGTGAGGGTTGCATTAGGCTAGCACTTCCTCTTACGATGTAGTTTAATATTTCTGTTAACCCTTACATCTCCTCCCTTTTTATTTTTTAAAGATGAGAGAGTCTCTGTCTTAGGTCAGGGACCTGGGGACAAGTTGCCCATCATTGACTACCTCCCCTTACCTGCTCTGGGGAGCGCCTGTCTTAGGTCGTGTCCTCCTCAGTATTCCCAGTTGCCCATCATGGAGAACTCTCTTTATAACTGGTGTACTATAGACATCCAAACTTTATCAGCGGGATTATGGAGTGCTTGGGCTAAAAGAATTTGATGTTTTTGTGTGGTCACCACATGGTTCCAGAGAACTCGGAGGAAGGCGAGGCTGAGAGTGAAAGGGGAAACTCGAATGGGTTCCGTTGTAGGTAACGTTGGGTTGTCCAATTGGGAAGCAGGATTGTGGACTCAATCTTATCTGGGGTGTGGATGGGAGCCTCCTTGTAGTATCCACTAGTAATGTGACATTCTTTAAATTGCCTTTTCTAGTTGAAAGGGGGATGGCATTAAGACAAGCATGGGGTCCACAAAGAAACATTCCTGCCAATGCGGCTGGCGTTCTCAGGGAACAAGGATTACGTTGGTAAAATGGTGTCTGAAGGCTATTAGGGCTCAGGGGTTGGGGGCCATACCACCAACAACTGAGGTTAGATGGTGTAGGTGGTAGATAAAATGGGTTAAAGGCGTAACAGTCTCACCACATCCATTGTTTGTCGGGGACAGAGTACTCTGAATGAGATTTCTCGCATTTGGGACAGGGTACGGGAGCCTCAGAGAAAAAGAGATCATAGGTATCGGGTTCTGAGGCATTCGTTGGGAAGTCAGTAGTGGAGATGGGGAACAAGATCTCCATCACGTATGTGGGAAAGGGTTCACTGTGGTTTTTCTGTAGATCAGAAATGCTACTGTTATGGAAAAGTAAGCAAGGATATTTATTAGAGTCAGTAAGAGAGGAAGAATTGTCATTAGAAATATTATAGTGAGTAAAGCATAGCGTGTCCTTCAAAGGGAATGAGGAGGCATTATGTGGAATAAAAGGTGATGGCTTAACATGTGGTTGTCTGGTGGATGCATTGGAAGAGACAAAGGTAGGAAATTGGGGACTATCCCATCTCACCATCAGGAACACTGGCGGAGTCCTCACTATTCCCCAGTTTATCTCTGTTCGTGCTGGCCTCCACAGGTGGATTGACAGGACGAACGCAGCGAACAGGAACCCAAACGGGGACATCTTCACCTGTTGGCAGAACATAAACAGAACCTCTGACCTGAGCTCGGTCAGGGCCTCGCCATTGAGTTGTTAGAGG
>NW_003852648.1:1199412-1201259 GCF_000181295.1 Otolemur garnettii | reverse complement strand
GATAAATAAACATATTTATTGGCACCATAGGAGGGAACATGAGTGACATCAGTTTGCCAAACCTCGTTGGGCTTAATGCCTCTTGGGCAGACTGAGTCAGTTTGTTGAGGAATGTAAGGTGCACAAGCGTGACATGTAGTCACTATGGCTTTGGCCTGTATAGGTGTCAGACCAAATTTGAAGCACAGTGAAGCTGCATTGTTATGGAATTTTGAATGAAATACTTTGGCAGCTACGATTTTTTCTGAGGGTTCTTAGTCTGGTGGCGTGAGCGTTGCCATGACACTTACGACTGCGTCTGCTTTGGCATTCCCCTCAGCCAAAGGTCCTGGGAGGTCAGTGTGTGCTCTTATATGGCCTATCCAAAAGGGATGGGTTCTTTTGAGTATTAGAGCCTGAAGTGCCTGTAGTTCCTTGGTTAGTGTGGAGTGCTCTGATAGTAGAGCTGCTGTTTCCAATTGTGGAACTACAGTAGCTGCATAGTAACTGTCTGTGTAGACGTTAATGGCTTCCCCACTGTACAAGTGGAAGGCATGACAGATGGCCAGTATTTCAGCCTTTTGTGCAAATCCTGTAGGTATTTCCACTAGATGACACTTGTTTTCTGATACTACTGATGCTTTTCCTTTTCCAGAGCCATCTGTGAATACTGTCCTGGCTTTGGGAATAGGGCTCTGTTGTGTAACAAGAGGGAAAGTGACTGGATGTTTTATGTAAAATTGACACCTTTTATCGGGGGGATAATGATGTTCCCACCTGGAAGAATATAGGCAGTGAAGAAGTGTCCAGTCTTTGTCCTGATTGATGAGCATTTGTAATTGGCTCGGCTCGTAAGGAATGATGATAGCATCTATGTACCAACCAAATATGGTTGCGGCAGCTTCATGAGCCTTTTTTATTAGCCTTCCTACTGCTGTATGAAATGGAAGTATGATTTTATCTGAGCTAAGGCGAGGGTTCACCGAATATAGTGGCCCACTCTGCCATAGGCATCCTATGGGATGACCTCTTGCTGGAAATACTATGAACTTTAATTCTTGGCCAGGTTTTATTCTATCTAGTTGGGCCTCAGTTAAGGCTCTTTCTACCTTAGCTAGAGCTTCTTTTCCAGCTGTGGTAAGAAGTCTAGGTGAATCTGGACTTTTGTTTCCTTTAAGCATCTCATATAATGGTTGTAATTCCTGATTTGAAATTTTTAAGGTAGGTCTTATCCAAGCAATGTCTCCTAGAAGCTTTTGGAAATCATGGAGGTTTTTTAAGTGTGATGTTTGTATAGTTACTTTTAAGGGTGTTATAGTTTTTTCTCTTAATTAATATCCTTTAAGCCAAATGATAAGGCTCTGTGACTTGGACCTTCTCAGGAGCTATTTGGAGTTTTGCTCCTTTTAGCAATACTTGGAGCTGGTCATAGCATTTTAAAAGTTCCTCCTTATTGTCTGCAGCTAGTAGGATATCATCCATATAATGGATTACCATTACCCTGTTGCCTCTTTCTGAGAGGCTTTCCCTAAGCGGTTGTATGGCAATATGAACATATGACTGGCACATGGTTGGACTGTTGGCCATGCCTTGAGGCAAGTACCTCCACTGGTACCTCTGGTTTGGTGCTGCATGGTTAATGGCCGGCACCGAAAATGCAAACTTTTCCCTGTCCTTAGGATGTAACGGTATGGTAAAGAAGCAATCCTTTTAATCTATAATCAATATGTGCCATGAAGAAGGAATTGCTGCTGGACTAGGAAGTCCTGGTTGCAGCGCTCCCATAGTTACCATACAGTTGTTGACCGCTCTGAGGTCCTGCAAGAGCCTCCATTTTCCTGACTTCTTTTTTATAACAAAAATGGGAG
>NW_003852648.1:1187800-1199278 GCF_000181295.1 Otolemur garnettii | reverse complement strand
GTGGTTTCTTTCCACGTTATTTTTTGAGGGGGAATTGCCCCTTCTTCAGTGGCCCCGAGCAAAAAGGCTGCTCGTTAGTGAGTACCAGGTTCAATTGGCTAAGTACATCTCTCCCCCATAAATTTAAGGGAAGATATTCCATCACATACGGTTGGAATTCTCCAGTGGCACGTTCCTCATCCTCCCAGTGCAATATTGTTGCCGACCTGAAAGGTTGTGACAAGCCTCCAACTCCCGTAATTGAGGTAGCTGGTCTATCTACAGGGCATTTTTGTGGCCATGAGCCCATAGATATCACAGACACATTTGCTCCAGTGTCTAAAATGCCTTGCATGTACTTTCCTTGAACTTTTGGTCGTTTCATAGGTCTATCTGTTAATGATGCAACCATGAAGGCAACAGTTCCTGTAGAACCAAACCCCCCTTCCCTTTGTGGTTGCAACACGGGGTTGTTGGTCTTAAACATGGGAAGTAGCACCACCTGTGCAAGGTGTGTTCCTTCTGGGATTACTGTAATACCCCTGGGGCTGTGTGCTAAGATTTGTATTTCCCCTTTATAGTCTGCATCTATGACGCCTGGGACCACAAATAATCCTTTTAAGGCTGTGCTGCTTCTTCCTAACAGGAGTGCTACACATGTACATGGGAGTGGTCCCTATACTACTGTGCCAATTGGCTGCACTCCCATGTCTGGGGTTAGAATTACTCTTTGTCTGGAGGAAAGGTCCAAGCTGGCGCTGTTTGGGGTGGCTCGGACAAGCTGCTCGATAGATAGCTTGTTCCCTGAGGGTGCCACTGTGGGTTCAGGGATGTCTGGAGTGCCCCGAAAGCTTGTCTGGTTTGTGACGGCCCGGGGCTGGGCCCTCTTCCCGTTTCCGGACTGGGTTGAGGTCAGTGGCTTTCCATCTATATCTGAAGTTGATCTGCATTCTCTAGCCCAATGGGGCCCTTTTCTGCATCTTGGACAGATGCCTGGAGGTTTCTGTCCCGGGCCTCTTCCCTTACATTCCTTTTTAAAATGTTCAGGCTGGCGCTGTTGGGGGTGGCTCAGATGAGCCGCTCAATTGACAGCTTAGTGGGGCGTGGACCAATCCCGGCGGGAGGCTGCAGCACAGGAGCTGGAGGAGGGGCCGGCCCACAGCGCCTGCTGCGCTGCCTCCTGCAGCCGCTGCAGGACCTGCACCGCAGCTCTAGCTATAGCGCCTCCTGCTGCTGCCCGCAGCCCGGTGGTGCAGCCGAGGAGATGGTGCTGCAGCCAGCTGGGGGCGCCCCACTGCTGCCGCAGACGCTGCTGTGGAGGCATCCGAGCACAGCGGGCGGTGGCTCCCGGGGACCCCAGGAGGGCTGCTCCGTGGAGCTTCATTCACAAAAAAAAAAAAGGCCCACAACCCTTCTCTGTTTCCCCTTCTATTTCTGCCCCGCTGCTTGTGTTGGGGGATCTAAAGGATGACAGGTCATGGTATAAGGGCCCAGATGCCTGTTCCCCTTCCTCCTCTGATGCTTCAGGAGGATCTTGAGTCCCCTGACACTCGGCCTATGCTCGTTTAAAATCCTCCTGCACTTAACTTAAGTTCCTTTTAAGCGACCTGAGCTGGCCGAGGAGGGCGTCTAGAACCGCTCTCCATAATGAGAATGCCCAGGTGGGGAAGACTTGGGGGCCCTTCTGCCTCAACTCATCTGTCAAATCTTGTTTTACTCGTTCCCAATCACGGGGATTTAGAGCCCCCCCAAAGGCAAACCACGGACTGCTCTTCTGCACTAGTCTTAGGAATTTCTGTAAGGTCAATCATGGACCTTCATTCCATGCTGCTTCAGCAGCGCCTTAAGGCTGTCTGTTAGTTTCCCTTGTTGTCCACCCATTTCCTTGGGCACTGGGGTCGCTAGACGTCTCTCTAGGACTATGTATGGGGGGTAGTGCACTTACCCGATTGCGGACTTATGCGCGCAGCCTCCGTGGTTCGAAGACTGTCTCGCTCCTGGTTCCCGGAGCTACGCCGATCTCGGTGGGACCTCCACTTGACACTGCCCAGCCGGCAGGTGGTGTCGGGGAGTTCGTGATGGTATGAGAGGGAGAAGGAAAGGGTGGACACAATCACACAACCACTCATACAGTATAGGGAGAAGGCTGAGCCGAAGCTGTTTATTTGGGATGGATACAATCTTATATAGGGTTAGTACAGGGGGAGTGGTTATGCTGTCCTGAGGGGAGGGGCCCTGCGCTGTGCTCTGCGTTTCTGTCTCAGTCTTATACAATGTAGCTACTTCTATCCTGTTTACTTACCAGCACTGGTCTCTTTATAGGCCTTTTCACGTGGGGGTTGCATTAGGCTAGCACTTCCTCTTAGGATGTAGTTTAATATTTCTGTTAACCCTTACACTACATATTAAATAAAAATATGCAAGGTGTGTCCCAATAGACTTCTAAGTCTGGTGAAATATTTATAATGCATGAAACAGCCTTAAAATCAATGAGTGTCTAAGGAGACTGTGATGGTTGAGTAGGGTCAGGTTTATATATTTTTCTATTATTTCTATAGTATATTAAAAACAAATTCTGTCACTTTGGGTAGGAATGGGAAGGTTAGGGTGGCAAGAGGGAGAGAGGGAGAGAATAAAGGACAGAGGAAGAGAAAGAAGAGGAGGAGAGGAGAGGGGAAAGAAGAGGAGAGGACTATTGCTGATCTGGAGTCTACAGCTCCTAAAATACCATTATCAGGCTCAGCGCCTGTGGCTCAAGTGGCTAAGGCGCCAGCCACATACACCTAAGGTGGTGGGTTCGAATTCAGCCTGGGCCCGCCAAACAACAATGACGGCTGCAACCAAAAAATAGCCAGGCATTGTGGCGGGCACCTGTGGTCCCAGCTACTTGGGAGGCAGAGGCAGGAGACTCACTTGAGCCCAGGAGTTAGAGATTGCTGTGAGCTGTGATGCCACAGTACTCTACCCAGGGGGACAGCTTGAGGCTCTGCCTCAAAGAAAAAAAAAAACATTTTCAAGCAGAGTCAAAAAGAATATTTATAGAAAAAGTTTGATGAGCATGCTTTCATGAAGAGTTCTGGATTTCAAGAAAGTAAAAATAAAATGTCTAAGTGATTTGGTACACATTTCTTTTCATGGCTTTTGTTAAGAAAGCAAGTGATTGTTTTCAAGTCATGAGGTGAGCTAATGAACCCTGCAGGTGTTTTCCTATATGCTCATTGGTTCCTTTCTCAAGCCCCACTCCACTCCCCATTCAAACTTATGATGATTTGGATTGAGCACCTCTGTCCTCTGGGCATCAGTATTGGTTTTTAGCATAGTCTTCAACTTCTAAAGAAAAGAAGAGGTGTGATTGATGTCCTGTGTCTGAGGTAATTCTTTCTTCAAGAAGGGGTGAATGTTTTCAAGTAGTTACAAATGAGCCTTCATAGACTACATGGTGTTTTCCCAGGTTGCACTTTTTGTGGCACCAAAATTTATTTCTTAGAGTCTAAAGCCTAAGAGACACCGCCCTTAAGTCTCATCTCAGATCTGAGACCTGATGTCACTGACCTTTCCTCAAGTGAGACAAAAGAGGAGATCTCACTGGGTCTCCTTAGAATACATTCTCCATCAATCCATTAATTATTTACTAAATGTATGTGACTATCCTAAGTATTTCTTTGCTTCTAAAGCATGTAACAACTTAAATTTAAGTTTGCATCCACATAATCTTTAAACTGAATCTAACAATCTCGCTTCAGCTTCAGTTGAGAGACACACTAAGTAAGATGCACAGTCCTCTGACTTTGGGGTCTGAATATGAATTTTGTTTAAGTCCTTGAGCCATCATACTTTCTTTTACTCTCTCTGGTTTTAAGCCAGCCTCCAGTAAAGACAATGCCCCTTCAGATTCTCACCAATGGTCAGAGGTGTCTGAGTAGAAAATTTCTTCCTCCAAACATTTAATTTCCAACATCTGCTATACTCTCAAGTCTCAGATATCCTCATGAGCATGTTAAGAGTCAAGGCTCCTCTTGGAAGTGGTATCATAATGAAACTCAGCAGGGACTTCTCCAGAGTTGGAATAAGGTGAGGTTTATTTGCAGAGCCTGACCTTGTATTATTTTCTTTATATCCTAGGATAGACATAAATTTCTACTCTTTCGCTCATGGTTTTGCTCCAGATTATTTCCTCTTTGTGTATCATGAATGACCCCCCTCTCCATGTTGCCTGTATTTCTTTCTATCAACTAGCAACCTCCCACTGACGTTCATCATGGAGTTGATTTTTAAAGTATATCTTCACTCTTATCATTTTATAAGTAAAAGAA
The DNA here is from genome assembly GCF_000181295.1 of Otolemur garnettii. Taxonomy (NCBI): domain Eukaryota; kingdom Metazoa; phylum Chordata; class Mammalia; order Primates; family Galagidae; genus Otolemur; species Otolemur garnettii. The sequence continues at coordinate 1,194,986 of NW_003852648.1, read as the reverse complement.
ATGCTTCAGGAATTTTTGTGAGAGGCATGTGACATTCAGCCCCACAGACCATCATCATGTAAATTTTTGAGTTAGCTTATGAATTTCAAAAAATACTTGCAGGGATATTGACTGGAATTGAATCAAGGTCAATATGTGGAAACTTGTCCTTATAATATTGAGTATTTTAAGCTATGAAGATGGCATATTTCTCCATTTTAAGCCTTTCAAACATTCTCTTTGCAAATATTTATAGTTTGAATATACAAGCTTTGGGAATATTTTGCTAAATTCATCACTAAACATTTGATATTTTTTGATCCAATTCTGTATTAGGTTGTTCAGTCTGTGATAACAAAGTACTACAGACTGAGCAGCTTAAATAACAGAAACTTATTTTCTCACAATTCTGCAAACTACAGACATGAAATCAAAATCTCATCAGGGTTAATTTCCTCTGTGTCTTCTCCTTGGCCTGCAGATGGCCATGCTCTTGCTGCATCTTTACATGGCCATTCCTCTGTGTAGACACACCCCTGGTGGCTCTCTGTGTGTCCTAATCTCCTGTTCTTATAAGACACTGGCAAGATTGAATTAGTCCCCACTCCAATGGCCTCATTTTAATTAAGCTACCATTTTAAAGGGCCTATCTCTAAATACACTCATATTCTGAGGTACTGAGTGTTAGGATTTCAACATATGCATTTTGGGATGACAAAATTCAGCCCATGATATAAATAATATTTCGATTATGGTTTTATATTATGAATCATATGAAATTAATTCTCCATTTTATTTCCATTTGTCTTTTTAATATTATATAACAACTCAATTTTATCATGCAACATTTTACCAACATGCTAGCTCTAGTAAGTTTTTTTTTTTTTTTTTGAGACAGAGCCTCAAGCTATCTCCCTGGGTAGAGTGCCATGGCATTACAGCTCACAGCAACCTCCAACTCCTGGGCTCAAGCGAGTCTCCTGCCTCAGCCTCCCAAGTAGCTGGGACCACAGGCGCCCACCACAACGCCCGGCTATTTTTTGGTTGCAGCCGTCATTGTTGTTTGGCGGGTCCGGGCTGGGGATTCGAACCCGCCACCTTAGGTGTACGTGGCTGGCGCCTTAGCCAGTTGAGCTATAGGCGCCGAGCTAGCTCTAGTAAGTTTTAGTAGAGTCCTTAAGATTTCCTATATAGGTCTTTTTGTGAATATGAGGTTTTACTTCTTTACTTCCTATATATTATTTTCTTTTTCTTGCTTTATTGTACTAATTTGAGCTAAATAGAGGTGGTAAGAGGAGAATTCTTTCTTGTTCAAGATCAATAGGTAAAAATATTCTGGCTTTCAACATTAAAGATGATGTTAGTGGGCAGCACCTGTGGCTCAAAGGAGTAGGGCGCCAGCCCCATATACTGGAGGTGGTAGGTTCAAACCTGGCCCCAGCCAAAAATTGCAAAAAATAAAGATTATGTTAGCTCTAGAGTTTTTGTTTTTATGGGTCTTGTTTGATTTTTAGTTAGAGAGGAGTTCATTTAAAATGACTATTGCAATAGGAAGAATGCCCCAAACCATAACACTTACAAATATCTACCAGGGGTCCTCAAACTTTTTAAACAGGGGGCCAGTTCACATCCCTCAGACCGTTGGAGGACCAGACTGAGGGCCCCAGGAGGAGTCGGCTGCTAATCAGGACAGGCAGAGGTGGCAAAAACACCTACCTGGCAGGCTGGATAAATGTCCTTGGCAGGCTGCATGTGGCCCATGGGCCATAGTTTGAGGACACCTAGTCAGGCAAAAAGGGTTTTTCTTTCACAGAAAGGAACAAAGAAGGCTTGAAGGACCTAGAGTAGGGCAGTAAGACTAAGCAGGCAACATGACTGAACAGATAAACAGAATGTGATTGAAAGGTAACACTCTTTAAGACTTGGAACATTTGTACAAGAAAATATGTTCCATGGTCCAGTGGAAATCATAAACTGTAGGGTCCCAGATTTTGACATAGTCCTGAATGCAGTCTGCAGAGTGGGGGAATGAGAAATTCCTGAGTACTGCAGTCCAAGGGGCACCTCATACAGTCATTGGATTTTATCTCCAAGAACCCCACTAAGGTTCTTAAAGTAGAGCTTCCTGGATTGGCAAAAGGATGGATAAAATAATTAAGATGAAGTATGCCCAGGGCCTCTCCATATCAAAGATATATTCTTCAGGCAAAAAGGTTTATTACAACCATATCCACCCAAGGGGAGGGTGTGTTATCATTCTAGCCTTCTCTAGCAGTCCTGTCTCATCTAAGAGGAAAAAAAAACTATACTATAGGAGAAGCACCTGTGATAGTCATAACACAGACACACAAGCTAACTAAAGGATTGGAAAGGAATAATAAGATTATAGAGCACTTCTCCTCTCAACATTTCGCCACCACACCAACAGGGCTTCAGTGAAATACAGAGAGTTACAAGGGAATGAGGTGTAGGCACAGATTAGGGGATTTGCAGTCAAAAGGAGTGACTAAAATAAGGGCATTAGAGGAATCTAAGGCCTCTGAGACTTGTAGCTGCTCTAGTAATAAACACACTTGAATTCCTGTACAGATTGATATAAATATTTACCTCAGTTTCTACAGTTAGTACCTAATAAAACATGTGTAGTAAGCAATAAAAAATTTAAAAGGAAGGCCACAAAGCAAGATAAACACCATCTCAGGAGGCAACATAAGCATCAGAACTAGACTCAGATATGATACAGATGTTGAAATTATCAGACAAATAATTTAAAATAACTGTAATTAATATGTAAGTGATCTAACTCCAAGAAACTTTTTGCAGTGCTATTTCATCCAAGCATCTGTATTCAGAGATCACAACTGTCACAAAAGTAAATAAAAATAATAATGGCTTATAATGCATTGAATAAAATAAAGATAGATTGATGATGGTATACCTTTGATTATTATCCTTCTACAATGTTCTTAATCAACAATCCTAACTTAAAGGTAATTGTGAGGAAAAAGTAGACAATCCCAAATGAAGGAACATTTCCTTAAATAGCTGTACTATGTTCTTCAAATGTCAATGTCACAAAAGACAAAAAAGACTGAAGAACTGTTTCAGATTATAGAAAACCAAAGGAACATGACAGCTAAACCCTTACCTGGTCCTAGACTGCATCTTGTTCTGGAAGGGAAGAATGCTATAAATAAAAAATAGTTCTTAATTAAAATGAACAAAAAAAGAAGTATGAACAGGATGGTGCCCGTAGCTCAGTGGGTAGGGTGCTGGCCAGATATACCTCGGCAAGTGGGTTCGAATCCAGCCTGGGCCAGCTAAACAACAACTGCAAGAAAAAAGAAAAAATGGCCAGGTGTTGTGGTGGGTGCCTGTAGTCCCAGCTACTTGGGAGGCCGAGGCAAGAGAATCACTTAAGTCCAAGAGTTGGAGGTTGCTGTGAGCTGTGACACCACAGTACTCTACCAAGGGTGACATAGTGAGACTCTGTCTCTCTCTCTCTATATATATATGTGTATATATATATATATATAAGATAACACCCTTCTGTTATTTTCACACCTATCACTATCTCAGTTTTATATTATTTATTTGTTGTTCTTTATTGTCTGCCTACTCCAATTAAGAACAAGTTTCTATATCTTTTTTTTATCTCTACTATATAGTTTGATATCTGAAATGTATGAAACATTTTTTTGTAAAGAATAAACAGATAACTCTGTGATAGTAACTAATAATCTAAGGAAATATTTTGAATACTAAAAGATAGAGTTAAAAGTGAAGTATAGACAACATAACATTATCAAAATAAAATGTTCAGTCAGAATTGGAAAGATATACATATATTTTTTTTGAGACAGAGTCTCAAGCTGTCACCCTGGGTGGAGTGCGGTGGCCTCACAGCAACCTCCAACTCCTGGACTTAAGAGATTCTCTTGCCTCAACCTCCCAAGTAGCTGGAACTACAGGTGCCCTCCACAACACCCAGCTATTTTTGGGTTGTAGTGGTCATTGTTGTTTGGCGGGCCAGGCTGCATTCGAACTCACCAGCTCCGATGTGTGTGGCTGGAGCCCCAGATCCTTGAGCTACAGGCGCCGAGCCTGGAAGATATTTTGTCATTGTGCCCTCTCAAGTTTCATTTAGAAACAAATCAATCACCAGGAAGTCCTCTTGATAATATAGCTCTAGTACACCTGTGTGCTTAAGTGAGGTGATGGTTATGTTAATCAGTTCAATGTAAGCATTCCACATTGTATATCAAATCAGTACATTGTACCCCATAAATGCATCAATGTACACAGTTACGATTTAATAAAGGAAAAATATTTAAAAAGAACATGAAATATTGCTAAATGATTCCTTTCTTACTTCCTGTAGTAAATGGGTATTTCTTATGCTAAGATTTCATGAGCTGTAGATAGTACAAACATTGAACAACAGATCCTTGTTTATGATACCTTGTGTGCCAGTGTGTGAGTTCATGATTGTGATACATATCAGAATTGTTATTTTGCATCCACATGTATATAGGAATACTGTGTGGGATTTTGTATTGTTTTTCTGAAAGCAAAGGACATGTCATGAAGCATTACACCATAACAGTTTGATGCAAATGCCCAGTTGGCTGGAAAAACCTCTGTCGTTGGTCATGTTTTATATGTCTTTTACAAGCTAAGAGAAAACCTGTAAGATCAGGTGAAACTCTTTATAGAAACCAATTGACTTCATAATTACTCATGGAATTGCTTTATCTTAAAAAAAAATAAAGAATTTTTAAGTAAATGGAGAAGTATTTAAGGTAGGTTTTTGGTTTTTTCAACTGAATGTTTCTATAGAGGGTGTCCATAAAGTTCGTGTGCAATTGCACCCTCTATATCAATATGATTCATTAGACTTTGCACATTATTTTTGTTTGTTTGTTTCTTCCTTTCCTTTTTATGTATTTATTTATTTTGTGTGTATGTATCCTTGTTGCTGTTCTCGGGGCTAACTGGTCAGTAATGCAGAGGAAAGCACTGCACATGAAATGATTAGCATAAAAGGGAGACCGAGGCTTGCTCCGGCATTCAGTAACTACCTATCTTTATTGATTCTTTTATACACTCTAAAACATCTGATAAGTTTAAAATATCAAACAGTTAAAGACAGCGAAGTAAAGTCATGGAAACTGCCATAAAAATTCCAATTCAGTACAATTACTGCTGAGCACATATACAATCAATACAAATTGAGAACATTTTGCTTCGCACTAAACCACAAGAGCGCCAGGCTGTCTGTTCCCTTAGCCCATTTCCTTAAACTAAAACTAGCAACTATTATTGTTAATGAGGAGAAAAGAGCAAACTACAGCAGCCCAGTGCCTCCACAGGTCTTTATCCCCCAGCTACAACCTGGTGTGGCCCTCTGGCAAATTCCTTTCTGTGAACATGTAATCTTTCTGCTTTTCAGCAGGCCCAGGCATCATCACTCTCATTAACCTGAACTTGCAACTCAAAACACCCATGAACTTCTTCCTAAAGAACTCATCCTTGTTAGATGTCTTCCCTGTGTCTGTCCTAATCTCAAAATTCATGGTCAAAAGCCATACTCACAACAATTCTATTTACATCCTAGGATATGCCTTCCAGCTACCTTTAATGACTTCCTTCTCAGCAAGTGAGATCTTTGTTCTTACTGCCATGTTCCAGGACCACCATGTAGCCATCTGCTGTACCCTGAACTATGAGGTCATCATGAATGATGATGCTTGTGTGCTGATGGCAAGTGTTTCCTGGGCCACTGGAGAACTCTTTGGAGCTATACACATGGCTGGCATATTTTCCATGCCTTTCTGTGGCTCCAATGTGATCCCACAGTTTTTCTGTGATGTTCCTTCATTACTAAAGATTTTCTCCTCTCAAAAACTAATCGTCATGTATACAAGTATTGGAATTGGTACATGTTTATGCACATCTTGTTTCATCTGCATTATGATCTTCTATTTTGTATTTTTTCCACTGTGCTGAAGATTCCTACCAGTAAAGTTCAGTCAAAAGCTTTTTCCATATGCCTTCCCCATCTCATTGTTTTTCACTGTTTTTATGATAACTACTTGTTTTGTTTATCTCAAGCCACCTTCAAATATACCATCTGTTATTAACAGGCTGCTTTCTGTGATCTGCACCATGATACCTGCAATGCTTAATCCTGTGTTCTACAGTCTAAGGAACAATGATTGATATGAAACAGACTCTGAAAGGGTTGGTGCAAAAAACAAGGTCAAGAACCTCACCACATTTCTAAGCATCTGTCAGTGATATGGTGCCTTATGGATCATAAGAAATTTTTCCTACTTTTAACTTTTGAATAACCTAAAAGAAAAAAGTAAGACACTCATGTTTTTTTCCTGAGGAAATAAACACTAGAAAACCTAATTGTTTCTAAGGTCAAATAATTGTGTTACATCATATAGATGCCATGGTACTAATGAGGCAAGAAAGTAAAAGCAGAACTAAAAGAATCTGTCCTAGCCGCCCTGTGTAGGCCTCAGCCAAGCTGCAGGTGTTTCTGTTGTCTGTAGATTTCTTCCTTGACATATGTGGGGCCTAGATTGTAACCTAGTAACTTCCTTGGGTTTCTGTTGTCTTTGAGAGCAGGTGGTCCATCTGGTCTCAAGGACACGGGCGAATCTGACTTTTTCCCTTGAACCCAGGACCTTGAAGATGATGTTATGTCACTCTCTGTTTTATGACCCTCATGTGCACTCCCATCCTGAAAAGTGGATAAAAGAGAGGCAAGAGATTGAGTCAGGGGGGCTCAGTTTCGGGGAACACACTGGTGTTCCAAGTACCCCCCACTGAATAAACCCGCTTCCTCTAATCAACTGGTGCCTGGAGTCTTCTGTCTGTGTCGGTTTCCTGTTATACTCATATGGTGTTTTTCTATGATAAAGCATCTCTCCCTTTGTAGATAACTTTCTTGAAGAATTGGTTCTGATTTTCATAATAATTTTTTTGACCTTTAATCAGTCATTGTCTCTATATATTTTTTTTAATTGAATGGCAACTGTGTACATTGATGCACTTTGGGGGTACAGTGTGGTGTTTTCACACACAATCCATGACATTTCCATCAAACTGGTTAACATAGCCTTCATATAACTTTCTTAGTTATTTTTGTGTGTGTGTGTGTGTGTTTTCTTTTTTTTGTTTGTTTTTTTATTGA
>NW_003852648.1:1166279-1174513 GCF_000181295.1 Otolemur garnettii | reverse complement strand
CAGCTCACAGCAACTTCCAACTCCTGGGCTCAAGCGAGTCTCCTGCCTCAGCCTCCCAAGTAGCTGGGACCACAGGCACCCGCCACAATGCCCGGCTATTTTTTTTTTTTGGTTGCAGCTGTTATTGTCATTTGGCGAGTCCTGGCTGGATTTGAACTGGCCACCTTAGGTGTATGTGGCTGACGCCTTAGCCATTTGAGCCACAGGCGCCAAGCCCATAATTTACTTTTAAATGAGGATGCAGTATCCTGTATCCTAAACAACATATTAACAAGTTGAAGTAAAAATTAATGTTTAAGTGATATACTTTAGTCAAAATTGAATCCAATTTATGTAAGAATTAGTCACTATTTTCTTTCTTTTTTTTTCTTATCCTTACCCTCACCCCCTCCCTCATTTTCTATCTGTTCACTCCTTCCCCCCTGCCCCACCCTGTCATTAATTGTCTTCAACTCTCTATTCCTGTGATGCTTCACTAAGGATAATGTGTTCCACCTCCATCCAGGTTAGTACAAATGCTGCAAAAATCTCCATCATTTTTAATAGCTGAATAATATTCCATGGTTAAGGTGACTAGATTTTAACATTGGTAAATCAGGACAGCATTGGGGGGGCGGGGCCTGACAACAATGCAAATTTTGATAAGCAGTTCTTGATAATCACTTCTCAACAATTATTTGTTATTATTACAGTTTAACATTATAAAATTAACAAAAATCATATAAAACTCATATCCTGGTGAAATAGCCACATGGCAGCTGGAAACTGTATATTCCCTTACTGTTCTCTGGCCCGTTTGTGCATTCTTTCCAAAAATCAGGACTTTTTAAAAATGCCACAGGACACAGGACAAATTGTTAAAAATTGGGACTGTCTTGACAAAAGCAGGACATCTGGTCCCCCTATCCATGGTATATGTCATACCCAGATCGCGAAATCCCCCAAAACCACCAGGGGGCCGAGTCCCATGCAAAAACAAAGAGTCTTTATTCAAGCTGGGGCTTGGGCTCTCAGGGACCTGACACAGCAGCTAGGTCTGGGCTGAGAGCACGCCTCACTATTGTCTGTTTTCTTTAAAAGGGCGTGCATATTATGGGATGAAAAATGCAGGAGAACATTGCTACTACAGGTCGCAGGGGTTGGCTTGATTGGCTGGGTTCCAGGAGGGGAGTTTCAAGGGTTTCACATTTTGCGAAATTTGAGGAAGTTCCAGGGACCCAGAGCTTTCTGTGGGTGGGAACTTTTTACAAGCTACTCAGTGGCAGGTTTTTACAAAATGGAGTTGCTTTTTGTCTTCTCAGCATACATATACCACAGCTTGCCAATCCATTCCTGGGTTGAAGGGCATTTAGACTGTTTCCACATTTTAGTGATTGTAAATTGGGCTGCAATAAATAGCCTAGTACAAGTATCTTTTCAATAAAAGGCCTTTTTTTCCCTACTGGATAGATGCCCAGTAATGGGATTGCAGGACCAAATGGGAGGTGTAGGTTGAGTTCTTGGAGGTTTCTCCATACTTCCTTCCAAAAAGGTTGTATTAGTTTGCAGTCCCATCAGCAGTTTAAAAGTGTTCCTTTCTCTCCACATCAGCACCAGCATCTGCAGTTTTGAGATTTTGTGACATAGGCCATTCTCACTGGGGTTAGATGATATCTCAGGGTGGTTTTAATTTGCAGGTCTCTACTAATTAGGGATGATGAGCATTTTTTCATGTATTTGTTAGCCATTCGTCTATCTTCTTTAGAGAAGGTTCTGTCCATCTCTCTTCCCCATTGATGTATGGGATTGTTGGTTTTTTTCTTTTGGATTAATTGGAGTTCTGTATAGAACCCATCTATTAAACTTTTGTCTGATTAAAAATATGCAAATATCCTTTCCCATTGGGCAGGTGGTCTCTTTGCTTTGGCTGTTGTCTCCTTGGCTGCACAGAAGCTTTTCAATTTAATTAAATCCCATTTGTTTATTGTTGCAATTGTTGCTCTTGCCATGGCAGTCTTCTTCACAAAATCTTTTCCCACTCTTTCCCCAGTGTTTTTCCTATTCTTTCTTTGAGGACTTTTATCATTTCATGCCTTAAATTTAAGTCCATTGTCCATCTTGAATCAATTTTGGTGAGTAGAGAAAGGTGCAGGTCCAGTTTCAGTCTTTTACATGTGGATACCTAATTCTTCCAGCATCATTTATTGAACAGGGAGTCTTTCCCCCAGTGGATGTTCTTGTTTGGTTTATCAAAGATTAGGTGGCTGTAAGTTGCTGGTTTCATTTCCTGGTTTTCTGTTTGATTCCAAATGTCTACATCTCTATTTTTGTGCCAGTACCATACTGTCTTGACCACTATGGCCTTATAATACAACTAAAATCTGGTATGGTGATACCCCCGGCTTTGTTTTTGTTACTAAGAACTGCTTTAGCTATATGGGGTTTTTTTCTGGTTCCATACAAAAGACAGAATCATTTTTGCAAGTCTTGAAAATAGGATGTTGGTATTTTAATAGGGGTGGCATTGAATCAGTAAATTGCTCTGGGAAGTTTTAACATTGTTTTAACAATGTTGATTCTTCCCAGCCATGAGCAAGGTATGTTCTTCCATTTGTTAAAGTCCTCAGCTATTTCCTTTCTTGAGGTTTCATAATTTTCTTTATAGAGGTCCTACACCTCTTTTGTTAGGTATATTCCTAAGTATTTCATTTTCCTTGGGACTATGGTGAAGAGAGTTGTGTATTTAATTAACCTCTCATCTTGGCTGTTGTTGGCATATACAAAAGCAACTGACTCGTGGACATTGATTTTATATCCTGAAATATTACTGTATTTTTTAATGACTTCCAAGAATCTTGTGGTTGAGTCTTTAGAGTTCTCTAAGTATAAGATCATATCATCAGCAAAGAGGGAGAGTTTGACCTCTTCTGCTCCAATTTGGATGCCCTTTATTTTTTTGTCTTGTCTAATTGTGTTGGCTAGAACTTCCAGCACTATGTTGAATAGTAATGGTGACAGAGGACAGCCTTGTCTGGTTCCAGTTCTAAGAGGAAAAGCTTTCAGTTTTACTCCATTCAGTAAAGTATTATCTGTGTGTTTGTCATAGATAGCTTCAATCAGTTTAAGAAATATGCCACTCTATGCCTATACTCCTCAGTGTTCTAATTAGAAAGGGATGCTGGATTTTATGGAATGCTTTTTCTGCATCTATTGAGAGGATCATATAATTTTTGGTTTTACTTCTGTTGATACAGTGAATAACGTTTATAGACTTGCATATGTTAAACCAGCCTTGTATCCCTGCGATGAAACCTACTTGATCATGATGTATGATTTTTTTTGATGATAAGCTGTAATCTATTGGCTAGGATTTTGTTGAGAATTTTTGCATTGATATTCATTAGTGAAATTGGTCTGAAATTCTCCTTTTTAGTTGAGTCTTTTCCTGGTTTTGGTATCAGACTGATGTTTGCTTCATAGAACATGTTAGGGAAGATTCCTTCCTCCTCAATTTTTTAGAATAAATTCTGCATGATAGGGGTAAGTTCTTCTTTGAAGGTTTGATAGAATTCTGGTATGAAGCCATCCGGACTGGGGCATTTTTTGTTGGGAGATTTTTTATTGTTTCTTTGATCTCAGTGCTTGACATTGGTCTGTTCAGGAGATCTATTTCATCAGGGCTAAGTCTAGGGAGAGGGTGTGATTCCAAATATTGATCCATTTCCCTCACATTGTCAAATTTCTGGGCATAAACTTTCTGGTAGTATTCAAAGATAATCTCTTGTATCTCAGTGGCATCCATTGTTATTTCCCCTTTATAATTTCTGATTGAGGTTACTACAGATTTTACTTTTTTATTTCTAGTTAGTCTGGCCAAAGGTTCATCTATTTTATTTATTTTTTCAAAAAACCAACTCCTTGTTTCATTAATTTTCTGAATGATTCTTTTGTTTTCAATTTCATTAATCTCTGATTTAATTTTGGATATTTCTTTTCTTCTGCTAGGTTTAGGCTTAGATTGTTCTTTTTCCAATTCCATCAGATGGCTTGTGAGTTTGTTGATGTGCTCTCTTTCTGTTTTTTGAATGTAGGCTTCTAAAGCAATAAGTTTTCCTCTCAGGACTGCTTTTGCTGTATCCCATAGGTTTTGGGAGCTTGTGTCTTCATTGTTGTTATGCTTAAGGAAGTTAATAATTTCCTGTTTTATTTCTTCATGCACCCAGCTATCATTCAGCATAAGATTATTTAACTTCCATGCCTTTGTGTGAGGTTGAACGTTTTTGTGAAGTTGTTTTCCACTTTTAGTGCCGTGTGATCTGAGAAGATGCAACGTAGAATTTCAGCTCTTTTAATTCTGTTGAGGTTTGTTTTATGTCCTAGGATATGTTCAATTTTTGAGAAAGTTCCATGGAACAATGAGAAGAATGTATATTCTTTATCTTTGGGATGGATTGTTCTATATACGTCTATCAAGCACAGTTGTTCAAGGGTCTCATTTAAATCTCTAATACCTTTGTTTAATTTCTGTTTAGAGCATCTGTCCAGCTCTGAGAGAGGATTTCTAAAAATCAAAATTTTTAATAAAAATCAAATTGCTGCTCTCTGAAGACAGCTATTCCTACTTCCATACATCAATCCCTAACTTTCAAAACCCACAACACAGTTGCCACCATCAAATGAAACTTATCTTCAATATATCTTCCCACTTCTGCTGCTCACCTCATTATACTGAAAACAAGAAAGTAGTCTTCAGAGAATTAATCACTTTAACATAAAATACAATCTCAGATTTCGTGTTCAGTGAAAGAAATAACTAAGAGTGAACTGAATACATCCATTATCTCAAGTCTTTTCTTTCTGCACTGATTAAAAATCATATATTCCATTCAAGCATAATTTGCATGGTAAATAGTCCAGCAAATATACTTGACTACTAGAAATCTGATTCCATTTTATTTCTCCTTTTTTAACCTATAATTTATGAAAAAAAGTAGATAAAATATGTTATTATTCAAGACTATTTCCCAGTGATAAATTACTGCAAGTGGAAACAGAAAGTCAATCCTAGAGGCTTTGAAGTACCTAACCCATTGCACCAAACTTCCTTTTAAGAAAATGATATTGGGTAGGCATGATGGTTTATGCCTGTAGTCCCAGCACTTTGGGGAGACTGAAGCAGGAGAATCACTTAAGGCCAGGAGTTTGAGACCAGCCTGGACAACAGCATGAGACTCTGTCCTTAAAAAAATTAAGAAAGAAAATTAGCCACACATGGTGATCTGCACTCATACTCCCAGCTGCTTGGGAGGCTGAGGTGGGAGGATCACCTGAGCCCAGGCATTGGAGGCTGGAGAGAGTTCTGACTGGCCGTTGTACTCCAGCCTGGGAAATAGAGCAAGAGCCTGTCTCTCAAAACAAAAATAAATGAAATCATAAGGAAATAATAAGAAAGTATGAAAAAATATGGACAAGAATGAAAAAACTTATAAAAATAAAAAATAATATAGTTCATTTTGAAACTCAAATAGTGAATAATCAGGAAAATGTGAAAAATGAGATGCCATTTTACATTTATCTGAATGAGAAAAAAATCTGATAATAACAAATGTCAATGCACATGTGGGAAAACAGGTAAGAGCAAAAGGTGGTAAAGCTCTTTTGAGAGCAATTTGATAATATCTTTAAAGTAGACATATCCTATGACCTACTAATTCTACTGTAGTTAAATGCCTCAGAAGGAATTTTCCTTATGTGTGAAAGGATTTCTTACAATATTACTATATCAAAAAATAGGAATTATTTAAATAAACTTTGGTATATACATGGATAAATTCTTGACCATGTATAAAATAGAATATTCTAAAAGTTAAATTAACTAAGAGAATCTTTCCCATTCAACCAATATTACTTAAACATCTATTATATGACAGGCACTGTTTATGTGCACAGGATACATTATAAATAAGATAGAAAAATTTTCTTCTTTTACCTTCTAATGGGCTAACACAGCATACAATATACAAAATAAATAAGTTATTTAATATGAAATTTGTTCACATTTGTTAAATACAATAGAACAGATTAATCATTAATAATAGATTTTGAAGTTATACATTTGAGTTGATAGATTTCAGAAAGCAAAAAGCAAATAATACTCTATGATATATAAAGGTACATATAAATGTAGTAAATATAAAATGTGATTGACTGTGCACCAGAGTCATGACATGGTTGTCTCTGAGGAGAGAGAGAGGGAAATGGAATTCAGGAAATATAGATTATTTCATCTATAGTTTTTTAAATGTTCTACAAAAATATCTAAAGCAAACTTAAAAATGAAAAGTAAATACAGAATCTGATTCAGTAGAAGACAAAGCAGGAAACACAAAATGTAGTAAAGAAAAATAAAGAAGATAAATTGTGGAAGAACAGTTAAATAAAAAGTGAAGGGGGTGGCACCTGTGGCTCAAAGAGTAGGGTGCCAGCCCCATATACCAGAGGTGGCAGGTTCAAACCCAGCCCTGGCCATAAAAAGTGAAGGTCTTCCAGAAGTGAATAGTAAAAAATAAAATTTAATACATACTAAATTAAACAAATATATAAGCATAAAATTTTAAGATATACACCATTATCTTGATTTAAATGAATAAAACTGTACCTATTCAGACATATCAAAGTGTCACTACAGGGTAAGACAAAGTAAATATCATAGGATATATGAAAAATAAAACAGAAACTGCCTATATAAAAAATAAGAATATATGTCCCATAAGGGAAAAAACAAGCTTGAAAAAATATGTTTAAACATATGAAATGGGCTTGGCACCTGTGGCTCAAGTGGCTAAGGCACCAGTCACATACACCTAAGGTGGTGGGTTCAAATCCAGCCTGGGCCCGCCAAAACAACAATGATGGCTGGCAACCAAAAAAATAGCCAGGTATTGTGGCAGGCGCCTGTGGTCCCAGCTACGTGGGAGGCTGAGGCAGGAGACTCACTTGAGTCCAGCAGTTGGAGGTTGCTGTGAGCTGTGATGCCACAGCAGTCTACCAAGCAGGACAGCTTGAGGCTCTGTCTCAAAAAAACAAAACAAAACATATGAAATGGATAATATTTAACTCTTTTAGCAACAAAAACTTCACTGATGAAATGTACCTATCAATCTAAACATTACACCTGTGCACAAATAATATTTGGGGGAAATTATATGAATAAAATAATTTTCAGTCACACACAGACACACACACACAGAGGTTGGAGATATTTGCCATTTTTAGTCATTTGCTTAAAAAAATTCTAAAGAATGTTTTATCTGTTTCCCAGCCCTGAAATGTGTCATTTCTTTAAGAAGTCTTTATTCTTTTCGGTAAGAAATAATATTAGAAACAAAAACCTGTACATTAGGTATGTGTATTGTCCCTGGGATATCTTTATTTTTTGGTACTTTCTGAAGAGCCAACAAGTATGTGCATCTATATATGCACATATGCACACACATACAATTATAAATAATACACGCATACATATGTGGACATATATATTCATATACACATATTTTAGAAATCATGAATATCGAATCTTCAATTATAGTCCCATTCACACACAGTTCTCCTCATCTTCCCCAATTCAATTTATATATTCCTTCCTCTTCAATGAGAACTGTCAACAATATAAACACATTTATGTATTTATCCATCTTTATAGCACATATGAAATAGCATCAGCATTGCTTCCCCTATACAATTAAAAAATAAACTTACTAAAAATAGTCCAGGGATTGTTGGCAATTCACCTGTATTTCACCCTACCCATAACATTATATTGAATCAAGCATTATTTTCATTACTTACCTGGATTTTTTTTATTGTTTGGGTTTTTTATTGTTGGATTCGCTTTTTATTGTTTCTTCATTTTTCTCTCTTCAGTATGTATATGCTATTCATTTTAACTACATTTGTGTTTGTTCTAGTTTGCTTTCAATTTTAGTACTTCCCAATAAAGATGTTTTCCATCTTTATTGATTTTACTTCATTTTTTGAACATGTGCTTCCACAAGTCAAAATGTGCAAGAAGATACACTCCAAAAAGGGGTATTACTTCTCCTATAGATTTTGCCTCATCATCACTCTTCACCCATTGTAGGTAATCTACTAAATTTGTTGATTATTACTTTCTATTTCTTTTTGTAGACATAGCAAATGTTTTCATTACTTTCCATACATACATATATATATACTTTCCATATATATATATACAC
>NW_003852648.1:1160655-1166217 GCF_000181295.1 Otolemur garnettii | reverse complement strand
TTTTTTTTTTTTTGAGACAGAGCCTCAAGCTGTCACCCTGGATAGAGTGCTGTGACATCACAGCTCACAGCAACCTCCCACTCCTGGGCTCAAGCAATTCTCCTGCCTCCAACTCCCAAGTAGCTGGGACTATAGGCACCCACCACAGCGCCTGGCTATTTTTTGGTTGCAGCCCTCATTGTTGTTTGGCGGGCCCAGGCTGGATTCAAACCTGCCAACTCAGGTGTATGTGGCTGGCGCCTTAGCTGCTTGAGCCACAGATGCCGAGCTGTGAACTATATATTTTTCTAGTGCTTTGCTTTTCTTGCTTAGCAATATTTGCTGGAAACACTACTTAAGGATCTACCTCACTCTTTTTTTACATTTCCATAATCTTTCCATTGTGTGGATTTGCAATAGTTTATTCAATCCATCTTCTCTGCTTGAATATTAAAGGTGTTTCCAATATTTAGCAATTATAAATAGGGTTGCAATAAATAACTTTGTATATGTATTTATACTGTTGAAGATGTATTTTCAAGTTAGAAAAATATTACTGGATTGATGAATAGGTAGTTTGTTAGATATATACCAAATTTCCAATATGGGATTGTACCACTTACATTCCCATTAGTAATGTGTGAGTATGCCTGTTTCCCACCTTCTTATCAACAGAATGTGTCGTCAAGGTTTTAAGTTTTTGCCAGTCTCACAAGGAAGAAATGGTATCTTAGGATAGCAGTTTCCAAGGAAAAATATTCAATTCTCATCAACTGTGGAAAATGCCTTTTGTGCTACTTGTTCTCCAGGCTTCTTTGCTGCTGGCACTAATAGGCTACCACTAAAATGTCAAAACTGGCGGTGCCTGTAGCTCAGTGGATAGGGCGCTGACCACATACACCTGGACTGGTGGGTTTGAACCCAGCTGGGGCCTACTAAACAACAACAACTACAAAAAAGAAATAGCTGGGTGTTGTGGCGGGCACCTATAGTCCCAGCTACTTGGGAGGGACTGAGGCAAGAGAATCACTTAAACCCAAGAGTTTGAGGTTGCTGTGAGCTATGACAACACATTACTCTACCGAGGGTGACATAGTTAAATTCTGTCTCAAAAAAGTAAAAAAATAAAATGGCAAAACTGTGTTGATAGTTTAGGTGCACATTTTGATTAATGTACTGCTTCTTATTTGAAATACAATAAACTAAACTTCTGGTTCGAAATCAGATGTTTCATATTTAATGAACTAATAATTTGTATTTATTTTGTTTTTCTGAGGTGCAGCATTAAAATTATACCTAATAACTATTTTCATCACCCTATGAATTACTGCAAAATTGCTTTCCCATTTTCCACAGGATTATTTGTTAGTCAATTTTTAACATTTTTGTACATTAAGGATGTTTGCCTTTTATCTATAATATGTGTTGCAAATATTTTCTTAAGTTAATTGTCTTTTGATTTTTCTTGAGACACTCTGTTCTCAGGCTACAGTACAGTGGCATCATCATAGCTCACAGCAACCTCAAACTCCTGGGCTCAAGTAATGCTCCTGCCTAAACTTCACAGGTAGCTAGAACTAAAGGCAACATACCACCACACATGGCTAATTTTTTAAAAGACACTTTTGTATGAACTGGGGTCTTGATAGGCTTCCCAAGTTGGTCTTGAACTCCTGGCCTTTAGCAATTCCCCACTTTGCCTACAAAATGGTAGGTAGGGTTAAAGGCATGAACCACTGTACCTGCCCTTCATTGTTTTGTTTTGTTTTTTAATTTTATGTGGTCAATTATATTAAATTATTTTTCTATTGCATATAGATTTTAAGTCTTGGTTAAAAGGTCATTCCGCACTCCTAGATTATAAAACAAATTCCATTTTTTCTTCTAGTATGAGTATTTGTATCATTTCAATTTTACATTTAGAATTCTGAACAATTTTTTCTTGTGAGGGGCATGAAGAAAGAAACTGATTCTATTTTTGGCACTAACTATACCGTTGTTCTAACTCCATATATTTATAAGATTACCTTTGTTTCAGTAATTTTCAATACGATTTTATCATATGTTAAATTTCTATATGATGTAGGATCTAGTTCTAAGTTTGTCTTCTATCTCCTTCTCTCCTTTCCTGTTCCCTTTTCTTTCATCTTCTTTCATACACACAGTCATTGCAGTATTTTTACTAATTGATAGAGCAAATCCTTCCTCGTAGCCCTTCCTGCTCCTTGTTTTCCTAGTTAATCTGGTGCGTTTACTTTTCATGAGAAATTTAGGATCATCTATCTAGCTTGAGAAAGTTCATAGGAATTTTCATTGGTATTATATTACATTTATAAAAATAACTTTAGAACCGACCACTTTGGGACTTTCCAAATTTGAATATGGACTATTTTTTCATTTGTTGTATTTTCAACTAAAATTTGTGATTAAGGGTGGCACCCGTAGCTCAGTGGGCAGGGCACTGGCCACATACACTGAGGCTGACAGGTTTGAACCCAGGTTGTCATTGTTTAAACAACAATGACAACTGCAACAAAAAAATAGCTGGGCGTTGTGGTGGGTGCCTGTAGTCCCAGCTACTTGGGAGGCTGAGGCAACACAATCGCTTAAACTCAAGAGTTTGAGGTTGCTGTAAGCTGTGAAGCCACAGCACTCTGCCAAGGGCAACATAGTGCGACTCTGTTTCAAAAAAAAATTGTGATTAAGGTCATTGTAGTTTCATAGGTAGTTATAAGAAATAACACTAAGAGCGTCTGTGTACACTTTACCCAGTTTCTCACAATGGTTAACATTTTGCAAAACTGTAGTACAGTATTATAAACAGCTCACTGGCATTGATAAAATCCACAACCTTATTCAGATCCCTAGTTTCAGTTGTACTCATTTGGGTATTCAGTTCCATATATTTTTTATTTTTATTATTTTTTACAGTATATACATATATATTTATTGGATAAAGAACTAAGGCTGACACCTTTGTAAGTACATTACACAGATTCTATCATCACACCATTAATCTAAGTTCTCATATGTTAAACATCACAGAGGCTTCAGGACAACATAGGTATCTTTGGCTCCATTTCACAGAGGAAAGACCAAATGGTCATTTGATCTTTCAGTCCAACTTTTATTTTCCAGAAAAGGGGTCTATAGCAAAAAATATATGCAAAATGATGGCAATCAATTTGTGCACTTTTAAGGATGTGTTGTCTGAGTCTCCTCCATTTTTCACTCTAGAAATTCACAGATGGGAGTTTTCTCCCACAGGCACAGCAGGTGGTTTGGTCCAGTCCTTTAACTAACTGTAACTGAATATAAACAGCCTGATATATTGACGAAGAGTCAGTGAGAGGCAGAAAGGAACCAGAAGCCCCATAAAACTTTCTCCAGACTTTGAAGATGAAACACCGAATTACATCTCTAGCAACTCATCTTCTTTCCCCCACAATTTGACATACAGCTAAGCCAGACCCACCACCAAGATGACAATGCAGCCAGCACCATGAGGCCATTTCTGTGAAGATATACTGTCTACCAAGCTAAATGCAGACAGAGGCAGACATCACCATGACAGTGGAGTTGAAGACAGTAATTACCAGAGACTTAGCTGATCTCCCTTGCTTTCCCAGGTCACCAAGAGTCCCACCATCCTTTTAATCTTGATGGGTGACATTGTGAGTGATCTGCTTATATTGCTCTTTGGACAGCTGTATCTTAATCTCCTCCCCAGGCAGCTAGTTCTGGGTTCCAGGGAGGCTTGACAACCTCTAAAAGAGCGATTGCACTGCCTTCCAGGACCTCATGAAAGTATAGCATGGAATCCCTCTCTCAGGTGCTCCTGTAGATCCCATATCAGGCAGAAGGAAACCAAGCATGGTGAGGGGGGGGCGCTGGAACTGTAACCTCCCATGCGTTTCTCCCCCAGCGCAGCCTCAAGCTAGGCCGCAACTTTGCTGTGGCTGCTCTAGCTCCAGCTCTCCATCCAGGTCAAAGCTTTTACCAGTTGCTCACTAGCTAGCAAGAAAGATGCCTTATGTGCCCAACTCCATGGTGAGGTGACTCTGAACTAACTCTGTATCATTTTAACCATATTCAAAGTTGTATATCCACTATCACAGCTAAGATAATGAATAGTTCCACTGTCACAAGGATCTCTTGCATTGCCCTTTTATTTTTTTATTTTTTTTTATTAAATGATAGCTGTGTACATTAATGCAATCATGGGGTACATTGTGGCGTTTTCATATACAATTTGAAATATTTTCATCAAACTGGTTAACATAGCCTTTATGTCATTTTCTTAGTTATTGTATTAAGACATTTATATTCTACACTTAGAAAGATTCACTTGTACCCTTGTAAGATAAATCATAGAAGTGATCCCTCCAATCACCCTCCCTCCTCCCATTCCCCCTTCCCTTCTCCCTCCCTCCTCCCCATATTCTTAGGCTATAATTAGGTTATAACTTTCATATGAAAGCTATAAATTAGTTTCATAATAGGGCTGTGTACATTGGATACTTTTTCTTCCATTCTTGAGATACTTTGCTAAGAACATTTTCCAGCTCCATCCATGTGAACATGTAGGACGTAAAGTCTTCATCTTTCTTTATGGCTGTATAGTATTACATGGTGTACATATACCACAATTTATTGATCCATTTGTGGATCGATGGGCACTTGGGCTTCTTCTGTGACCTGGCAATTATGAATTGGACTGCAATAAACATTCTGATACAAATATTTTTGTTGTAGCGTGGTTTTTGGTCTTCTGGATATATACCTAATAAAGAAATTGCAGGATCAAATGGCAGGTCTATTTTTAGTTCTCTAAGTGTTCTCCAGATGTCTTTCCAAAAGGAATGTACTAGTTTGCATTCCCACCAGCAGTGTAGGAGTGTTCCCTTTTCTCCACATCCATGCCAGCATCTCTGGTTTTGGGATTTTGTAATATGGGCTAATCTTACTGGAGTTAGGTGATATCTTTTGCATTTCTCTGATGATTAAGAATGGTGAGCATTTTTTTGTATATCTGTAGGCCATGTGCCTATCTTCTTTACAGAAATTTCTCTTCAAATCCCTGGCCCATCCTGAGATGGGATCACTTTTTCTCTTCTTACTAATACACTTGAGTTCTCTATAGATTCTGGTTATTAAACCTTTGTCAGAGACATAACCTTCAAATATCTTCTCCCATTCTGAGGGCTGTCTGCTTGCTTTACTTACTGTGTTTTTGGCTGTGCAGAAGATCTTTAGTTTGATCAGGTCCCAATAGTGTATTTTTGATGTTATTTCAATTGCCTGGGGGGTCCTCCTCATAAAATTTTCACCCAGGCTGATTTCTTCAAGTGTTTCCCCTACACTTTCTTCTAGTATTTTCATGGTGTCATGTCTTAAGTTTAAATCTTTAATCCAGTGAGAGTCTAACTGAGTTAATAGTGAAAAGTGAATAGTGAATAGTGAAAGAGTCTAACTGAGTTAATAGTGAAAGTTTCAGTCTTCTACAGGTTGCCAGCCAGTTGGCCCAGCACCATTTGTTAAATAGGGAATCTTTGCCCCACTCAATGTTTTTTTTTTTTTTTT
>NW_003852648.1:1130125-1158691 GCF_000181295.1 Otolemur garnettii | reverse complement strand
GAGATGTCCCATTAAGTTGTTAACTTCCTCTCTTTCCATTCTCTTGAGGAAGGCTTGCAATGCTATAAATTTTCCTCTTAGGACTGCCTTTGCGGTATCCCAGAGGTTCTGATAACTCATGTCTTCATTGTCCTTTTGTTCTAAAAATTTGGTAATTTCCTTCTTGATCTCGTCTCTGACCCATCTATCATTCAGGATAAGGTTATTTAGCATCCATATTTTTGTAAGAGACTGCAAATTCCTGTTGTTACTGAGTTCAACTGTTATTCTATGATGGTGCAAGAAAACGCATGGAATTTCCATTCTTTTAAATTTACTGAGGCTATGCCTCGGCACCTGTGGCTCAAGTGGCTAAGGCTCCAGCTACATACACCTAAGGTTGCAGGTTCGAATCCAGCCTGTGCCTCCAAATGACAATGATGGCTGTAACCAAGAAAAATAGCTGGGCATTGGGGCAGGTGCCTGTGGGCCCACCTACTTGGGAGGCAGAGGCAGTAGACTCACTTGAGCCCAGGAGCTGGAGGTTGCTGTGAGCTGTGATGCCACAGCACTCTACCCAGGGGGACAGTTTGAGGCTCCATCTCAAAAAAAAAATTTACTGAGGTTAGACATATGACCTAATATGTGATCAATTTTGGAGTATGTTCCATGGACTGATGAGAGAAATGTGTATTCAGCTTTGTTAGGATGAAATGTTCTCTAGATTTCTGTTAGGTCTAAAAGTTGAATAGTTAAATTTAAATCTAAAATTTCTCTGGTAAACTTCTTATTGGAGGATCTCTCCAACACTGCATAAGGAGTGTTAAAATCTCTGACTATGATGGAACTGGGAGAGATCAAGTTGAGTTGCTCATGCCTGTTAGAGTATCTCATAAATTGAGGTCCATTCTGGTTGGGCGCATAGATGTTGACAATTGAGATCTCGTCATATTGAGTATTACCCTTAATAAATATAAAATGGCTATCCTTATCCTTGCTTACTTTTGTTGGTTTAAATCCTAATATATCTGTGAATAAAATTGCAACACCTGCTTTTTTCTGCTTTCCATTTGCCTGGAATATAGTTGACCATCCCTTCACCCTGAGTCTATATTTATCTTTTAAAGTAAGATGTGATTCTTGAATACAACAGATGTCCGGCCTGAGTTTCTGTATCCAATCAGCCAATCTGTGCCTCTTTAGAGGACAATTTATGCCGTTCATATTGATTGAAATTATTGATAAGCCTGGTAGCATTTTGGGCATCGAACTGATCGAAGTCCAGTAGACATTTTTAATCCTTTCGCCACTGTGGAAGTTGGAATTTGATCAATAGTTTCTGAGTTAGTTTACTTTTATGGTGAAGGATTGCAGTGGTTGTTATGGAGGATAGGTTTGAGAATTTCCTGGAGAGCTGGTTTAGTTACGGCAAATTTCTTCAACATGTGAATGTCATTAAAGTATTTAATTTCTCCATCACAGATGAAACTCAGTTTAGCTGGATACAGGATCCTGAGTTGAAAGTTATTTTGTTTTAGGAGATTAAAAATCGATGGCCATCCTCTTCTACCCTGAAAGGTTTCAGCAGAGGGATCTGCAGTCATCCTAATACTCTTCCCATGGAAGGTTATGGTTTTCTGACATCTAACTGCTTTCAGAATTTTCTATTTCATATTAACTTTAGTGAAGTTAATTATGATGTGCCTGTGGGATGTCTTGTTCAGGTTGAGTCATGCTGGGGTTCTGAAACTCTCTGCTATCTGAATTTCAGAATCTCTTGGCATGTCTGGAAAGTTCTCTTTCATAATTTCATGAAGAAGAGCCTCTATGTTTTGTGAAGCAACTTTGTTGCCTCCAGGGAGTCTTATAAGATGAATATTAGTTTTCTTTGAATTATCTCAGAACTCTCTGAGAGAAAGATCCATTTTTACTCTCCATTTCTTTTCATCTTTGTGCTCTTGGGCTCGTTCTAAAGCTTTGTCTTCAATGTCAGAGATCCTTTCCTTTGTCTGTTCCATTCTGTTACTGAGGGATTCTACCATATTTTTCAGTTCTTTGAGGACTGCAATCTCTTGCCTCAATGTTTCAAAATCTTTGATCATTTTATCTTTAAAATTGTTGAATTCTTGAGACTTTTTTGAATAATTTCTTGAGATATCTTTTGAATAATTTCTTGAAATTCTAATTCCCTCCTTTCTTCCATTCTTTTCATCTTATTTGCTATCCAAATTCTGAACTCAATTTCTGACATCTCAGCCATCTGTTTATGAATGGGGTCTTCAATTGCATCTGCCCCATTTTTCCTTGGGGGAGTTGATCTACTCTGGTTATTCAAGTTGCCAGAGTTTTTACGCTGATTCCGCTTGATTTTACACTGTTTGGAGACCTTATCAGAAGTGTTCAGTCAGTGGCTGCCACCAGAGAAGGTGCTGGCTTCTTCTGGTTGCCCAGAGAGACAGGGTGTGTCTCTTCTCTTCTCCCAGTTCTTGGGTGCTGGGGCAATGGGGAAACAGAAGTGGTGGTGTGGGGCACGTGCTCAGCCAGATCAGTTCTAGTTTGGCCTACTGGGGCGACCAAGGGGCAGGGGAACAGCCGCTGTGTGGGGAACGCGCGCAGCCAGATCAGTCCTTGTTCAGCCCTGCTGGGGCGACCAAAGGGCAGGGGAATGGTAATGGCCAGATCAGTCCTAGTTCAGCCCCACTGGGGCAATGGGGAAGGGGAAGCAGAGAAATGGCAGCAGCAGTGTAGGAAATGTGGCCTGATCAGTCCTAGTTCGCCCCTGCTGGGGTGACCCCAGAACAGGGGAAAGGCAGCGGCCTTATGGGGAATGGGTGGCTGCAGGGCCAGGACAGTGTGTTTGGTCATGCAAGTGGGGGGACACTACTCTTGGGCCTCCTCTCACTGTCTCTGCAGGGAAGAGGGGAAGGGTGGACTGGAGATTCAAAATGGCAGTGGAAACTTTAGTTTGATTTTTCTGCCTGGCAAGAGGGTGTTTGGAGTCTCAGCAGGGTCCCTCTAGGGGAGTAGACCCCACTGCCCTTAGCTCTCACACATGGGGTGAGATAATAGGTCCTCAGTTCATTTCTCGCATGTAGGAAGCTTACAGGAGCAGACAAAGAGAAAACAAAGAGAAAAACACAGCTCTCTTGGAGGAGGGGACAGATACTTTTCCTTTGAGATGTTCCATATACTTGTAAGTTGCACTCCAAGAGTCACAGCATGCCTCAGCAGAGGTGTCCTGCAGGTATGACTCTTCTCTCTTGGCTGGGCTCCTAGTCTTCAACTTTGTTGGGTGTTTTCTGGACTTTATCCTTCCCTCTGAATGGGAGCTTCTGTTGGAGGCTGGTACTTGTTGGCCATCTTGCCCCCACCCCCCGCATTGCCCTTTTATAACAGCAACCACTACCTTTATGTCTGGCAACAAGTAATATTTTCCTTTTATAAAATTTTACTATTTTGGAAATGTTTTATAAGTAAATCATATAACTTCTAGTATTTTATTTTATTTTATTTTTGAGATAAAGCCTCAAGCTGTCACCCTGGGTAGTGTGCCATGGCATCACAACTCACAGCAAACTCTAACTCCTGTGCTTGAGGGATTTTCCTGCCTCTGCCTCCCAAGTAGATGGGACTACAGGTGCCTGCCACAACTCCCGGCTATTTTTTGGTTGCAGCCGTCATTGTTTGATGAGCCTGAGCTGGATTCGAACCCGCCAGCTCAGGTGTATGTGGCTGGAGCCTTAGCTGCTTGAGCCACAGGCAACAAGCCAACTTCTAGTATTTTAATATTAACTGGTTTTACTCAGCATAATTTCTTTGTGAAAACCTCAATTGTTCTTTATATCCATAGTTAACATAATTAACTACTTATTTCTAAGTAGTATACTTTGTATATTATGCTTTGTATGATTCAGTTTGTTTAACCATTCATTCCTTGAAGGACTTCTGAGCTACTTTCATTCTGTGAATATTATCAATAAAGCTGCCATGAGCATTCATGTACAGTTCTGTGTGTTAATGTCCTTGTTCCTCTAGGATTAATGCCCAAGAGTAGAATCATTGGGCTGCATCATAATTGCATGTTGAGCTTTATAAGAACTTATAGCTGCCTGTAGCATTTAAATTCTCTCTAGCAAAGTATGAGTAACCCAGTTTTTCTGTATCTCACTTTAAAAAATAATTTAATCATTATGATAGATATGTAGTGACATCCCACTGTAGTTTAAATTTGTATTTCTCTAATAGCTAATCATGTTGAGCATATTTTCATGTGCTAATTTACCAACCTGTGTCTATCCAAAACTTGGGTAAAATATCCATATCTTTTGGCTATTTTCAAATTAGAGTGTGTGTTTTAATTTTTTTCTGTAGTTTCCCCTGGGATTTTCTACATAGACAATAATGTCATCTGCAACTAGAAATGGTTTTATTTCTTCCTTTCCCATCTGTATGCCTTTTATTTCTTTTCCTTTCCATGTTGTAATAGCTTTATTGAACGGTGAAAGTGGGTTTGAACTCATCACTTCTGACATATAGGGCCAGCACCCTACTTGTTGATCCACAGGCACCACCCACAGCCAAAATTTTTTAAAGAGTCCCAAAGGTACTATCTGGCTCAAAAGATGATATGACTTATTCAGGCCAGATAACTCAGGATTACTTACCAACCTTTTTCAAAGTCCTTTCCATTCCATATCTGTCATATCTGCTAAAGGAAAGAGTTTCAAGGCCCACTGAAAATACCCACGAAAGTGAGGTACCTGGATATTCCTTAATCATGTGTCCTACATTAGCTATAAAGACCTACTGTAGAAAGTCCTTTGGTTTAAATGATTTTTGCAATAGTAGAGATAAGTTATATCAGTTGTATTACTTACTCTGCTCTGACCATTGCCACTTGTTGGCTTGCATCTAGAACAGTGGTTCTCAACCTTCCTAATTGCTGCATTGTTACAAATGGAAAAAAGGGGTCACAACCCACAGGCTGAGAACCACTGATAAAGAACAAAGAATCCAAGTAATAGAAAAAATTTCACATGTCCAGTGGGGTTGAAATCATACCCAAATGGGAACATAAACCCAAACTAAATTGTGCTAATGGTAGGGGGAACAATGGGAAATCAACTGTAAAAAACTAGGGCAGTACATCTCCCTCCATCCTAGTTGCCCAACTCCTCCTTACAATTACAGAATGCAAACAGAAAGGGATTTCAGGGATCAAACCTCCTCCTTGAAGGGGAAACTGGGCCCAGAGAGAAAGTAACTTGCTCAGGGTGAGGTGGCAGGGGCTTGCTTCTGCCTGGAAGCCAAGAGCAATACTGTCAAGGTGAGATATTACAGAACCCACATGACCTTGAGTAACAGGGCATGGATGGACACCATGACTCATCAGGCAGCTGTGCATCAGGACCCTCATTCCTGTCTGAGATATCCCAAGAAGCCTCCTATCTGGCTATACGCACTGCAACCCCACCCTCCTCAGGAGAAAACTGTCCTTTAACCACTCAAGAACACAGAAGGTGCTCCAGGGCCTACAGGATGCCACTCCCACCTGCTATCACCGTGTGGTGAAACCTGAAAGTGGCTGCCCCTCTATCCATCCATGGCCATTTCTCAGGACTAGATATCTAAATTTGGGCAACCCAGGTGCAGAACTGCCCCCTTCCACTGGAAGGACTCAGCATGGGCCGCAACAGCCAGCAGCCAAACAGGGCCTGGAAAGTTCTAACATACATGCTATGTTCATTTCAGGACGGGCATAGAGTAAAAGGTGGAGAGTGGAGTGGGGCAGAAGCAACACAGGAAAAGATACCCACAGATATATGTTATTTGCAAGCCTCAAATAAGATAAAGGAAAGAAAAATCACATTCTAGGGACATCAAAATTGCTGAAAATAACAAATGCAGGAAGTGGGAAAGAAGAACATGTTTACTTCAAAGAAGCACCAGTAAATGATTCGGTGCCTGTAGCTCAGTTAGTAGGGCACCAGCCACATTCACTGAGGCTGGCAGGTTCAAGCCCAACCCAGTCTGCTAAACAACAATGACAACTGCAATAAAACATAGCCGGATGTTGTGGCAGGTGCTACTCGGGAGCCTGAGGCAAGAGAACTGCTTAAGCCCAGGAGTTTGAGGTTGCTGTGAGCTGTGACGCCACAGCACTCTACCAAGGACGGCATAATGAGACTCTGTCTAAAGAAAAAAGAGGCACCAGTATGACTCATAGTTGACTTTATAATACAAACTGTGGCTGCCATAAGACAATTTAGGTAGCATCTCCGATACAGAAGTAAAATAAATAATTTATGCTAAGCTGCAATAAGTCCAAAATTCATGTTATAATCTCAACTATAAACACTCAAATCAGTGCAAAGGAATGCATAAATACACAGCTAATAGAGAGACAAAGTAGAATAATAAAATAAAATTTATTAATCAAAGGGAAGAAAGGAAAAGGAAGGAACACAAAACAAATGGTGCAAATGGAAAGAAAATATTTGTAATGTAAAAAACAAGTGTATTAGAAATTAATCTAAAAATGAAAATAAAGTACTGCGATTAAAATACTGAGACTGACAGATTTTATTAAGAAACAAAATTGTATTACATGTAACATTTTCTAATGAATGGTGTGGTGCCTGTGGCTCAGTGGGTAGGGTACCAGCCCTATATACTGAGGGTGGCAGGTTTGAACCTGGCCCTGGCCAAACTGCAAAACAAAAAAGTAACCGAGTGTTGTGGCTAGCACCTGTAGTCCCAGCTACTTGGGAGGCTGAGGCAAGAGAATCATCTAAGCCCAGGGGTTGGAGGTTGCTGTGAGCTGTGTTATGCCACGGCACTCTACCGAAGGTGACATAATGATAGTCTATTTATAAAAAAAAAAAAAAATTGGGCTGTGCCTGTGGCTCAAAGGAGTAGGGTACTGGCCCACATGCCACAGGTGGTCGGTTCAAACCCAGCCCCAGCCAAAACTAAAAAAAAAAAAAAAAAAAAAAAAATTGTAAAGAATATACCATGCAAAATTAAAAGAAATTTGGTGTAATTATCCTATCAGAATACATAGCTAATAAAGCAGGCAATATTTTAGAACACAAAGAACTTTTCAAAATGTCACAAAATGACAAAAGGGGCACTTCTACAGCAAAGATATCATATCATAAAACCTCTTCCCTAAGTATACAATAGTATAGCTTCAAATTATGCATGAGTTGAATGATTTAAAAGAAGAATGAGGCAAATTCAAATCATATTGGGGTATTTTTAGTCAAAATACAAGAACTGCTAGAACTTTCCCCAGAGAGATGCAGAGGAAGAGTCCTATTTTTCTTCCTCTAGCCTTAGCAGCGGTTCTAAACCTGTGGGTTCTGACCCCTTTGGACCATCAGAAAACAGATCCTGCATATCAGACATTTACATTATGATTCATAACTTAAAAAATTACAGTTATGAAGTAGTGACAGAAATGATTTTATGGTTGGGGACACCACAACAAGAAGAACTGTATTAAACGGTCACGGCATTAGGAAGGTTGAGAACCACTGCTATGGTCTCACTCTATTGCTCCTTACCGGCAGATCTCATGTGGTATCAGCAAGCTAGCAACAATGTGGTCCCAGAATCAACCAAGTCCAACATCCAAAATCAGTGCAAAGAGGTGAGTTTGGAGGCAAGAGACTTAAAAACTGGCTCAAGCATTTTAGCATTTCTTTCACCAAATACCCTCCTTTCCGCTCCTTTACATGGACCTTTAATTCCAGGTTATTCTGATTCATGGCCAATCATTATGCTTTGAACTATTGTATATTATTTCAGTGCATTTTCTCAAAGTGATATATTGAAAATAATTTTTATCTCTATGAAAGAGAATAGGCTATTTTATCTGTTAAATAATATTACTAAAGCAATGTTAACTGATTCAATAGCAAAAGAAAACCATTTAGTTTCCACTAGGTCAAGTGACTATGACAATATACATATATAATTTCTGCTCATTTCTCACTCTATTATTGATAGTTTGATAAACTTAACTAATATGGAGGAGTACTATATTTATTATAAGTATAAATAAGCAGTTATGGCTTGGCACCTGTGGCTCAAGCAGCTAAGGCACCAGCCACATACACCTGAGCTGGTGGGTTCAAATCCAGCCTGGGCCCGCCAAACAACAATGATGGCTGCAACCAAAAAATAGCCAGGCACTGTGGCAGGCACCTGTAGTCCTAGCTACTTGGGAGGCTGAGACAGGAGAGTTGCTTGAGCCCAGGAGTTGGAGGTTGCTGTGAGCTGTGCTGTCACGGCACTCTACCCAGGGTGACAGCTTGAGGCTCTGTCTCAAATAAATAAATAAATAAATAAGCAGTTAAATCACTGCCTGGGAGCTTAAAGAGGTTGCTAAAATGATCTAATAACCACCTGTGTATCTTTTCTTTACGAGAGAAAGAAAGGAGAAGGAAGCCTATGTGGTAAACATGAAAATGTGTTACAATTCTAACAGACATTTCAAAGTAGGAAGATATTCGGCAAAAGGAATGAAGGTGTTCCTTCATTTTGAGTACCACACACAGATGAGCTGCATGTGTATACGGGCATACATAAACAACACCAAAAAGATGAACAGATTTTCACACAACAATTTGGAAAGAAATTTAGCTGAAGGGTTTGTATGTTATATCCATCAACCAAAACTAAATTGCATCCCATAGTTTTTTGTAAATACCTTCTACCTCACAGTATAGAAGACTACCTGAACGTCTACAAATTTGTTTTGGCCTTCATATTAGAATTCATTTCCTGCCAACTTTTCCTCACTGAACTAAGTTTGACCTAAAGCTGCCTCCATATATAGTTAACTATAACCTCATTTAATGTGTAGACCTGCAACTAACCTCAGAGCATATCTTATAACAAGTAGTAAAGTCATAGCCAACCACAGCAGCCTAACCTTTATCCAATCACAGGCTGAAAGCTGCCAAAACATGTATAAATAAAGCATATTGGGAACTACAGGAAATCAGCCTATTTCTACCAGTCATTTCCATTTCTTTGGCTATAAATATTACCTGGACATATTGTGGAAGAAAGCTCTCTGCACTGCATTGGGTCCTAAGTACTACCCAGTACACAATTTTTTGTTGTTGTTATTGTTCAGTTAAATTCTGTTAAGTTTGCCTTGTGTAAGATTTTCCCTTTAATGTGCTCTTAATTTCTTTTGGGCTAGCAAACTCTCAGGGCTGATGTAATTGTTTTTATAAAAATGTCCATTCATGGCTTGGCGCCTGTGGCTCAAGTGGCTAAGGCACCAGCCACATACACCTAAGGTGGCGGGTTCGAATCCAGCCAAGGCCCACCAAAACAACAATGATGGCTGCAACCAAAAAATAGCCAGGCATTGTGGCATGAGCCTGTGGTCCCAGCTCCTTGGGAGGCTGAGGCAGGAGACTCTCTTGAGCCCAGGAGTTGGAGGTTGCTGTGAGCCGTGATGCCACAGCACTCTACCCAGGGGGATAGCTTGAGGCTCTGTCTCAAAAAAAACAAAACAAAACAATGTCCATCCATTTATTCTTTGAATCCCCCATCAACATTCCCATTATTTCTCATTATTCATGTTTTTCACTTAGTGAAGATACTATCTTGGGATACGTTTTGGTTTTCATACAGAAATGATGACACACAGAGGCCAAGTCATTCCACTTTGTAGCTAATAATCAGTATAGGGCTATTTTAATTGTTCCTCTGAGTCTATTTTAATGTATAACTATTAACAAACCAGATTAAGATGCTATTCCCGGGGGCCTTGTGTACTTGAGTCAGAAACCAGGTTTTTGATTGATCTTCAGTATAAAGGAAATAATACTTAAGCAAGCATTAAAAAGGTACTTTGACAGCAAACAAACAGGGGCTATTATCTTTATTTTCATTATTTTCTAGTGATTTATTACAGATCACCATTTGAACATGACAATACCCTGCAAAGAACTAAAGTGAGTATATGTAGACATATTACCTAATTGTTAGGGTTACCATAAAATCATGCCCTAAGTAGGGATATTTACAACTAAGTTACATATTTAATTCTTCCTTTGCCTCAGCACAAGAGAAAAATCCATCCATGGATTACAGTTTAATTCAAAATAGGAAATAACTATCTGATGATACATGGGTGGTTGCCTTTTAAAATGTATCCTATAAAATACACACAAAGTGGAGTTCAAAAGAAAATTAAATAAACTTAGGCTAATATCCTTTTACTAAGAGATGGAAATACTTAACATTTTTTGGAAAATATTTAGAATATCTCCTTTAATTAATAAAGTTCCGATTAGACAAATGGTTTTAAAATGAGCTTTCAAAACTTCTGTTTGTATCATGCTCTAACTTGCTTAAAACACCTCTCAGAAATAGAGACTGTACAAAAGAATTTCACTTATTCATTTAGCGTGCATATTCTGTCTTCCATATTATAAGAATCAATAATAGACTCTCAAGTTTGGAGAATGGCGGGTTCAGAGTTAAACTTAAAAAATTATCTTCTCCCAAAATTAGAAAACAAACTGAATTTGAAAAATTATTTTTTCCCAAATTTAAGGAAAAAATGCTTTGGGAGTTTAGGTATGGGTGGGATTCTCAGAAACAATCATTGCATTGACTTCAGTTGTCCCAGAGTGACCAACTATCCCAGTTAGTCTAAAACTGAGTGGTTTCCTAGGATGAGGAACTTCCAGTGACAGAACTTGGAGAGTCCCAGGCTAACCAAGTGGCAGATTCCGCCACCTAAGGCAGGGCAATGACTTGCATGCAGGTATTAACAACGCTTAGTATTCACTACCTTTTATTCTTTTATAATTCATTCTTCCTGGACACTCTGATCTTCCATTTCTGCCTCTCTTTCACCACTTCAAAAGCTAAAAAATTAAAAAATATCCACTCTCACTTCTTTTAGTACTTTAGCTGTGAAGCTAAGTTAAAGAGAATGCAACATACTCCTTAAAACTTAGACTAGAACAAAGCTTCTGTCTTAATCTTGCCCAGGATGAAATTGTCTGATTGAAATCATTCAGGACAGTAGAGAGTAATTTGTACCACTTTATTCCAATAGAAGACAGTGGCCACTGTGGAGACTTCTTAGCACCTTGCCTTCCACAGGGTAGGCCCTTTAAAATGTGCCCATATTGTCCATGATGGCAATGAAAATGAAAATATTTGAAAAAAGAGATGATAATGAGTGGTTGATAATATAGAATAAATTGTGCCCCAGGAGTTGACACTGGTATAACATTGACTTATAAATCCCAACATGAGTGAATTTTGTTATTAGATTCCCTGGATTCAGATCTCCATGTCACAAATGTCTGATTGTGTGATAATGAACATATATGTTAACTCTACAAAATTTCACCAACAATCTTATATGTTAAATAGGAACATTGGTATTCTTAATTCTTAATCCTATACTCATGAGTAAAAGTATAGCACAATATGTGTTCTCTTCGATAGCACATATACTAAAATTGGAATGATACAAAGAAGATTAGCATGGCCCCTGCACAAGGATGACATGCAAATTCATGAAGCATTCCATATTTTTTGGCAAATGCACACACACACAAAAAAAGTATAGCACAATAGGTGGTGCCTGTAGCTCAGTGGGTAGGGCACCAGAGACGTACACTGAAGATGGTGGGTTTGAACCCAGTCCCAGCCAGCTAAACATCAATGATAACTGCAACTAAAAAATAGCCAGGCATTGTGATGGGCACCTGTAGTCCCAGCTACTTGGGAGGCTGAAACAAGAGAATCACTTAAGCCTAAGAGTTTGAGGTTGCTGTGAGCTGTGATGCCACAGCACTCTACTGAGGGTGACATAGTGAAACTGTCTCCGAAAAAAAAAAGAAAGAAAAGTATAGCCTAATAAATGGCAAATAAAACATTGATAAGAACTATTATTAATTTTGGTGTTCTAGGGTCAGTAGATGTGACCTCAACTCACTCCTAGGAAGAAGGGGTTGCAAACATTTACTTGGCAATGTGTTTGCATCCTGCCAAACAATTAAAATTAGCGTAAGTTTTTTCTACATATACTTTTACATATTATTTAACTTTTATTTTATTCTTGTAATTATTACAGATAAACCATAATTGTAAATTTAATAAAATTGATATTGTTCTAAAAACCAGCAGAACTTGTAAATAGTCTCAGCTTAAGATAGACAACATGTTTCCCTTTAAATCCATACTCTATGCAACCTTCAGGGCTATCTTTCTAAAACTGTGGCACACCACACACTACGTCCTCTCTCAAAAACTTTTGATTTCTCTCTATAGACCACTTACCCACAAAACAATTTCTTAAAATAATCACATAGCATAGTAATACCCCATGCATACAAAGCTGACACTGTCTTCTAGTGAAAATATTTTGCCATATCCTAGATATTTTGTATTTCATGCCTTTACATTTTGCACATTATTATCAAAAATTATCAAGTAATTTTTATTGAGATTTATCTTCTCCCTTCTCCCCCTTTCCTTCACACTATTCAAAACTGCTTCCTTTTCTTCTTCTTCTTTTTTTTTTAAATTTTAACACACCACTGCTGGCTTGAATAGAAACCTGCTTGCTTTTGAAGAAAATGCCACATCTATGTGGACTAAAAGCAGAAATATTCACAAGAAGGAAAATGATCCCATATGGGGGAAGTTATGCAAAATAGATGAACAGTAAAAATGATAAATAGAAGAGTACAAGTAAAGAAATACTGACTGAACAATAGAAATTATGGGTTGTGGTGGTTTAGTTATCACATCTATGTTTTGATTAGTCTTTCCACAGTTCTATCCAAGATCAAATTAAGAGTGCTATGTTACTATATAAAATTATTTTATATATCTAATAATTTCCCCATCCTCTCAAAATATGTTAAAATTGATTATTCACTGTTCTGCCATTGATTCTGGAATAACTGAGAATCTATTTTATTACCTGCATCATTATAATTGAATCCAGTAGCATAACAATTAGCACAAAGTATGACATTTAAATATTTGTTGAGAAGAGTCAACTTTATTGTAATTATAATTAATTGAATTATCTTGTATTGCCCTAACTCAGATTCCTCATTCTTTTATTATATTTTTTTCTAAACATTTCTAGAAATGTTTACTTAACTTATGTAGTAAAAACTGGCTTATTATCTTTCATTATAATATTTTTCCAAACATTTCTGGAAATGTTTACTTAAACTATATAGTAAAAACTTGCTTATTAAAAATCCATATGCTACAACACAGATTTTTAAAATGATGAGTCTGAAACTCTAAATAATAGTTACTATTAAATTTAATTGGTAGCTCATTACACCCCCAGAATTGGGTTAATAATTCATATTTCTTATTAAATCTTCAAGCAAACTCAATGAGGTTACAACTATTATCATTCCCACTTAAACAATGGGGATAGACCAAGACTTGATGAATGTATGTTGAAAAAGTGAACTCAGGGTGGCGCCTATGGCTCAAGGGAGTAGGGCATGGCCCCCATGTGCCAGAGGTGATGGGTTCAAACCCAGCCCTGGCCAAAAAAAAAAAAAAAAAAACACCTGCAGAAAATGTGAACTCACTGGCAGAAAGTGCCAGAGTCAACAGCATGTCATTTGTATTGTCAGAATTCTAACCAAATTTCACTGATTTTTCTTGTCTCCAAATTTTGACCAGTCAAAACTCTAAGCCAGATTAAACATAATAACTAAAGCAAACTTGATAATTTCAGATGAGATGACCAGAACGGGACATGGTCAGGAATAAATGGCTTTTGATTAGTAAGACCTGGAGAAGTAGACTTTCTTGCTTACGTAGGCAGCCCTCTTCTTCTGAATACTATGGCTTGGGGGGTCTAAAGTAGCACCCAAGGCAGTGTAATGTCAATTTACAGGATTCCAGGAGAAACTACTGACACCATCCAGACACCTAAAGATAGAAGACAATACATATTACCACCGGGGGCTAATAGTGGACATTCTGAACAAGACTTTTATAGGCAACAGATACCCCTTCCTCCCAGTGAACTGTATCATAGTATCATTCTGGGTCCAGCCTCCTTCACCCAAAGTACCCACCAACTCATGCAACCAGTACTGAGGATAAAGCCCACCCAAGGCCAGAACTCCTGTGAAAGGGATGGAGATATTACAAGAAATACAAAATAGGATTCTCAGATTTTCCCACCTTTGTTCTTAACAAAGAGTTGGTAAAACAAAGGTGCTCTTTCCTATCTCCTTATGAAATTTAAGCATTTTGTGAAACTTGATTTTGTATCTAGGGACTAGCATCTTTTCCTGATACTCAGCTTTAGAGGAACTGATCAGTAACAATTACGTGGGTAAATAACATTACTAATTAGCAGTACTTATACTGATAACTAACAGTTTGCCAAGGAAAAATGGAAGTTTTTCTTCTACAATTTTTACTATATAAGTAAACATTTCCAGAAATGTTTGGAAAAAAATATTACAATAAAAGAATGAAGAGTTTGAGTTAGGGCAATAAAAGATAATTCAATTAATAATAATTACAATAAAGTTGACTCTTCTCAACAAATATTTAAATGAAAGTTCAGTCTGCTTTTGAGTACCTGTTTTGGGTGGGTAAAATGATTTATGCTGAAAGGGCCCTGCTTTCTTACAGATTTATCTCAAGAAGCTTTGATGCCAGATCACTGATAAAGGTGAAATGATCAGACAGGACCATATCATTTGAAAACATATTCAACATTCAGAATTTTTATGATTAGCTAATATCATTTCAATATCAGATTTAAGTATTCAGATATTTGAATTAAATTTCAAATATCAACTATACTGTCTATATTTTCCTGCCCAAATCATTCATAATAAAACATCCATCTTCTTTTAAATCTGTTTTTTAGTTTTTGTGTTCATTTACCATACTATTTTGTGTTTTGCCTGAAAGAAAACAGCAGAGAGTTAATATCAATTTCTTTGGAGTCAACCTAGGTGTTAATCCTATCTCTTCCAATTCCGAGACATGTAATTATGGCTACTTTTATTTTCTCTTTCATGTATTATTTACTCATCAGCTAAATACAGATGAAAATATTAGACCCAATGTGTTTGTGAGAATAAAATGCTTTATATATGAGCAGAGGACCTAGCATTGAGCCTGTCATATGCCTCAGAGCCAAATAATGGCAGTTGTAACTTTCCTTCATTATGGAAAAATAAAATCAAACTAGGTATTCTTAAAATGATTATGGATTAAACACAAGTTCTATTTTTTTCTTCCAGCCTAAAGAGCTACACATGAATCCACCAGCAGCTTAAATTTATCTAGAAATTTTGTGCTTGAGGGGGTCAATCAGACTATATTTATGGACTGATACTCAAAAATGATTTTTATTTATGCCTCTGTTTACATATCAGAAATATAATGTGACCTCTGAAAAGTTAAAGAATATTGATAAAACAAATTTATAAATAAATTCACAACTACTTTGAACATAGATTCATCTGATTATAATAGTTCTGAAAGTCATAAGTTCCTGTCAATAACTGTGCAGACAAAGCAAATCTACCAAAATAAATAAGCATAAAATGAAACAAATAACAGAATGCTAGAGAGGTGTGGGGGAGAAATAACATAGGATACAATTTTTTCAGGAGCCCTCGCAACCGTTTTCCAGAATACTGTACAGTTGCCTCTTTCCCTTGGGTATCTTTAAGAAAAGTAGGTTCTCTCAGGGCAGCGCCTGTGGCTCAAAGGAGCAGGGCACCGGCCCCATATGCTGGAGGTAGTGGGTTCAAACCGGGGCCTGACCAAAAACTAAAAAAAAAAAAAAAAAAAAAAAAAAAAGTAGGTTCCCTCTACAGAACAGCTAATATTTAAGCTGATTTATCCAGTTATTAGATATAAGAAATTTGAAGCTTATTAAGGTTAAATGGCCAATTTACAGCTATGATGAAATAAAAACACACCACAGATTTTCTATCTTTTAATCCAAGTTATTGCCATAACAAATAGTTGACTCATTTTTAGCAATGTACTTCTCAAACTGCAGAGAAACTGCCAAGAAAGAACTTTGGTCAAATTCTTTAGTTTTCAGACTACAACAGTTTAGTCAATATCCTCATGAGTATACAGCCTCAAAATATTATGGTGGGCATTTTTTACCTGAAATATTCAAATTATAATTAGCCTTGTCAGCTTCCATTGTTTCAGATATGTCTGTGCTGATATATATTTCAAAGATATGTAAACATACTATGCAATTAACGGAACTGTTGAGATATGTAATTATTTGCATATTTCCACTGAAGATATATAGATGGATAGATTGATAATACACAAACAAGTTTTAAGACAAAATGAAAATATTAAAATATTTGAAGTCATTTATTTTTCTTAGGTTTTTCTGCTCAACCACTGCCTCCAATTTATTTGATTCTTCCATGGAAAAATACACATCAGAGAATGAAATCTTTCTGGAGAAGAGTGGATATTTCCTGGAAGAAAAGAACTCCATCATAAGGAAATTCATGTTGCAATTTGTATCAAATCAATAATCAAATCATTAGGTAAACATACCCTTCCCACCTCTCCCCCACATTATCTCCTGATAACAATACACAGTTCACTTTAATTGTCAGTTGTTCACCCTGTGCAATGTCTGCCATTTAATCGCCCAAGCAGGATGAACCAGAGCAACATAACTGAGTTTATTATTCTGGGCTTCACCCAAAACCCTGAACTCCAGGGAATTCTCTTCCTTGTTTTTCTTTTCATCTATCTTGTGGCTTTTCTTGGTAATATGCTTATTGTCATTGCTATACTCTGTAACAACACCTTGCATACTCCCATGTATGTTTTCCTTCTGGCACTGGCTATTGTGGACATCATCTGCACAACAAGCATCATACCAAAGATGCTAGGAACTATGATGATGTCAGGAAAGACCATTTCTTATGGGGGCTGCATGGCCCAGCTCTTCTTCTTCACATGGTCCCTGGGAGCTGAGATGGTTCTCTTTACCACCATGGCCTATGACCGTTACATAGCCATCTGTTTCCCTCTTCATTACAGCACTATTATGAACCACCATATGTGTGTGGCCCTGCTCAGCATTGTCATGGCTGTTGCAGTAACCAATTCCTGGGTGCACACAGGTCTCATCCTAAAGTTGACTTTCTGTGGGCCAAATACCATCGACCACTTCTTCTGTGAGATACCTGCACTATTGGTTTTGTCCTGCAGCCCTGTAAGAATGAATGAAATGATGGTGTATGTTGCTGATATTACCCTGGCCATAGGGGACTTCACTCTTACCTGCATCTCCTATGGTTTTATCGTTGCTGCTATTCTCCGCATCCACACAGCCGAAGGCAAGCAGAAGGCCTTCTCAACATGCTCATCCCACCTCATAGTGGTGTCCCTTTACTACTCCCCTGTAATCTATACCTATATTCGCCCTGCTTCCAGCTACACATTTAAAAAGGACAAGGTGGTAGCTGCAGTCTATGCTCTTGTCACTCCCACGTTAAACCCAATTGTGTATAGTTTCCGTAATAAGAAAATGCAAGCAGGGATTAGAAAAGTGCTTGCATTTCTAAAACATTAGTGGTTTCAAGAGGCATCATTGTTTTTCTGCTTTAGAATTATCTCCTCTAACAATTTAGGTTTTACTGATCTTTCACAATTATCTCCATCCCAAATTTTCCCATCCCTCTTATCCATGCTCTGTTCCTAGCATCCTCATGATTCCCACAATTCCATAAGCTTCATATGAAGAATGTTTATAATGCAATATAAACTTTCACATAAACATATGTTACAATATGTATCCCAACAACTTTCTATAAATACATACATTAATTTCTACTTTGTATATATGAATGTGCACATTTACCTATAAATGCATCTGCACATCAGACACCACATATCACAAAATACTTTGTGTATTTTGTGTCATGTATTTGTTTATATGTAAATGTAAGATAGACAGAATTAGTGTACGTAATGAAATTTGCCGTTCCTTAAGAGGTAGCATTAATTCACTTAGAATAATGAAGCATCTACTCTGGCTTTTGACCTCATTAAGTTAGATAGATTTCTTTGGAGAAAACTTTTGTCCTACTGAAGGAAATTACTGGGAAAATTCTTAAGTCTCCATATGCTTGGGTGAAATAACTGAGAATACCACTTCAACCATTTTAAACCAGTAAGTAGAGATGTGCCTCATGTGACAAAAGTCTGCTGTCAGGGAGTCAATAGTGCATATATGGCAGTTCAATTATGTCATCAAAGAAATAGGTTCTTTCAGTCTTCTGGCTGTACCATTCAACAATATTTTCCCCAGAATCATGAATGGCTTCTGTATTACTAGGCAATTCATCCATGAGCTACTTAGAATGAAGGCTAAAGATGGAGATGTCACAGGGCAAATGAAGTTTTTGTCTATTATTTTTATAAAAATCACCCACTCAGTAAATACAACCTATACCACATTGACTATAGCTATATTATTGCACCATCTCAAGTTGTAAGCACTAACTGGAAGAGCAAATTTTGAAAGCAGGTACTTGGCATCCCTGAAAACAATTTAGGGTAAACATTCAGGGGGAAAGGGGGTTTTAGCACTATACCAATTACTATTAGTATCTATCAGCAAATACATCATAAATGTAGATTTGAGGTTACAAACTAAAGGATGAAATAAAACTAGATGGAGAAAGTGAGAATGCTAAAATTGAGGCCACCATAATATAAATACACATCTTAGCCAAAAATGGAACATCAAACATTATTATGGAACAGCAAACATTATTATTTGTTGTGATTATTAAATCATGAAATTTTTTACAATATATGTCTACAATCAGGCAAACGTGGTAGAATTTGGCCTTACAGGTAAAACTGAAGCTGTTTTTTTTTTTTTTTTTTCATTTAAGTTGGGTAATAAACTTATTTGGGGTTCTTCTTTGGGTAATTTTAAAACAGATTAAAGAATTCTATTTCTGTATAAAAGTATGCCTGTGTGAGCTTTTATTATTTATTTATTTATCTATTTATTTGAGACAAAGTCTCACTGTGTCACCCTGGTTTGAGTGCTATGGCATCACAGCTCACAGCAATTTCAAATTCTTGGGCTAAGAGATTCTATTGCTTCATCCTCCCAAGTAGCTGGGACTAAAGGTGCCCACCACAATGCCCAGCTTTTTGTTGTTGTTGTTGCAGTTGTCATTGTTTTAGCTGGCCCAGGCCAGGTTTGAACTCTCCAGCCTCAGTGTATGTGACTGGTGCCCAACTCACTGAGCTACAGGCACTGCCCATGTGTGAGCTTTTAAACCTCATCTGTTTACATCATTTTTGCCAGCAAAATGACAATCACATAATAGTAGATATGTTTTTAAACATCTAGTCTTAATTTTCCCTATACAATTAGTTTCTTCCAAAAAGAAGTTAACTTTCCCACTTTTAAAAAAAAATACAGTCATTGTGGAAAGCAGTATGGAGATTCCTCAGCAAACCAAAAATAGAGTTACCATATGATCCAGCAATCTCATTCATGGGTATATATCTGAAGTAATTAAAATCAATGTGCCAAGGAGAGATCTGCAGTCCCACGTTCACTATAGCACTATTCACAATAGCTAAGATATGAAAGCAACCTAGGTGTCCACCATCAGATAAATTGACAGAGAAAATACAGTAAATACATGAATGGAATACTAGTCAGTTTTTTTTTTTTTTTTTTTTTGAGACAGAGTCTCACTATGTCACCCTCAGTAGAGTTCCCTGGCATCACAGCTTACATCAACCTCCAACTCTTGGCTTAAGCAATTCTCATACTTCAGCCTCCCAAGTAGCTGAGATACAGGCACCCGCCACAACGCCCAGCTAGTTTTTCATTGCAGTTGTCATTCTTGTTTGGCAGGCCTGGGCTGGATTCAACCCACCAGCTCCAATGTATGTGGCTGGCACCCTTAGTTGCTGAGCTATAGGCATTGAGCCTAGTCAGTCTTAAAGTAAGGGAAAATTCTGTCTTTTGTGACAACATGGATAAAACTTGAAGACATTATGCTAACTGGAATAACCTGGCAGAGAAAAACAAGGAGTACATGATCTCACTTATATGTAGAATCTAAACAAATTAAACTCATATAGGTAAAAAGTAGAACAGTGGGGAAGAGGAATGGATGCGGCAAAGGAAGATGGTGATAAAAAAGGAAAAACTTTAAGTTAGACAAGAGAAAAATAAGATGTATTACACTGCACAGAATGATGATTATACAGAATTATAATACCTTGTATATTTTAAAATTGTTGAGTAGATTTTAAATGTTTTCACCACAAAAATAAGTATTTGAGATGATATTAATTAGAGATATTAATTAGCTTGATTTAACCACTGCACATTGCAAACATTTCTCAAAACATCTCATATACCACACAAATACATACATTACCTATCAATTAAAATAAAATTTAGGGGGTGGTGTCTGTGGCTCAAAGGACTAGGGCACTGGCCCCATATGCTGGAGGTGGTGGGTTCAAACTCAGCCCCAGCCAAAAACTGAAAATAAAATAAAATAAAATAAAATTTAGGCCAGATGTGGTGGCTCAGACCTGAAATCCCATCCATCCATGGGAGGATGAGGCAGGTACGTTGCTTACACTCAGGAGTTTGAGACCAGCCTGCAAAGAGGAAGACCCCATCTCTACTAAAAATAGAAATATTAGCTGAGCACTATGGCACGCACCTGTAGTCCCAGGTACTTGGGAGGCTTAGGCAAGAGGACTGCTTGAACCCAGGAGTTAAAGGTTGCTGTAAGCTATGATATACCACAGCACTTAACCCCAGGGCAATAGAGTAAGACTGTCTCAAAAAAATAAATAAATTGGCTCAGCACCCATAACACAGTGGTTACAGCACCAGCCATGTACACCAAGGTTGGCAGGTTCAAGCCTGGCCCGGGCCAGCTAAACAACGACAACTGCAACAAAAAATATCCAGGTGTTGTGGCAGGCACCTGTAGTCCCAGCAACTTAGGAGGCTGAGGGAAGAGAATTGCTTAAGCCCAAGAGTTTGAGGTTGCTGTGAGCTGTTATGCCACCACACTCTATAGAGAGCAACATGGTTAGACTCTATCTTAAAATAAATAAATGAATAAATGAATGAATAAATAAATAAATAAAATTTTAAATGAATTTTTAACTAGGTAACATGCAAATATCATGAAATAACTCATGAAATTTTGGAATTTGGAGGTAGCACCTTTGGCTCAGTGGGTAGGGCGACAGCCCTATATACTGAAGATGGCGGGTTCAAACCCAGCCCCAGACAAACTGCAACAAAAAATATCCAGGTGTTGTGGTGGGCACCTGTAGTCCCAGCTACTGGGGAGGCTGAGGCAAAAGAATCACCTAAGTCCAGGAATTGGAGGTTGCTGTAAGATGTGACATCACTGGACTCTACTGAGGCTGTTAATGTGAGACTCTGTCTCTAAAAAAAAAGAAAAAGAAATTTTGGAATTTGTATTAATAAAAAATGTTTAGATAAGAATTATTCCAAATGATTGTCAAAGTAATTTGACTATATCCTTAATGTGATGTAACCCAAATACAAAGCTCTTCTGAAAAATTTTAAACATTTTTATAACAATTCTTTCACACAAAACCACCATTTTCTTTAACAACAAAAATTCAAAGATTAAAAAATACAAGAACTCATGATATATTTCACTTTAAAATATACATATGCCCTAGCTTTGTCCACTAAATAGAGTTAGAAATAATGATTAATACAACAGCATTGAATACTTCCAGTATGAGATTATGGTATCTACAAACTGTTTCCTATAAAGGTAATTACACCTCCTTGGAGAAATGGTAGGCTGTAGGTCAGGGGTATATACATGTATGTACATATACGTATAAATTATAAATATATATGTATAATTAAATTTATATGTCATATATGTCTATAAATTTCCATGCATATGTAAGCTTATGTTCTATATTTTGATGGAAAAATATTATTCTATGAATTCAAAGTGGAACATTGGGTCATTCTGATTTAACATTATATTTGCTGTAAACATGTTCTTTGATACAAGACTTTCTGAACTCTCCTTTAACTCCATGTTTCTCAGGCTGTAGATGATGAGGTTTAACATTGGTATAATCATTCCATGTACCATGAAGATGAGCCTGTATTGTGCAGGGGAGTGTTGACTAAAGGAGGGACTCATGCAGGTAAACATACCTGTCCTATCAAACAGACTGACCACAAGAGGTGGGAAGTACATGTGAAGAAGACTTTTGTCCTCCCCTTCCAGAGCCTGTATGTTAAGGATGGTGGAGATGATGTATATGTAAGAGATAAAGGTGGTTAGGTAGGTGATGATCCCCAAGATACCTCCAAACACTAAAGCAAGCATTTCTGCCATGTAGGTAGAAGAGAATGACAGGGCTATCACTGGTGGAATATCTAAATAGTACTGGTTAACTTGATTATGCTTTGAAAAAGATGGCAGAAGGAGAACAGTATGTGGAGAAAATTGAGAAACAAAGCCCAGGTCCCAGAAATCAGCTAGACAAAGAGAATCTTGGTCATCATCAGGTGTAAGGAAGGAGGAAGTATCTTAAATGACCACATACCAGCCCATAAGCCATGACAGAGAAATACAGTGGCAAAGCACACTCAACAAAAATGTGCTCCTTAGTCAAGAGATTCTCAGTTCTGGGAGGCCAAGGTGGGCAGACAGCTTGAGATCAGTAGTTTGAGAGCACCCTGACCAAAAGCTGGACCCTGTCTCTAAAAATAGCTCATTGGTGTGGGAGACGTAGGTAGTCCCAGCTACTTGGGAAGCTGAGACAAGAACATCTCTTGAGCCCAAGCATTTGAGGTTGCTGTGAGCTATGATGCCATGGTACTCCACCGAAGATGACAAAGACTTTGTCACAAAAAAAAGAAAAAAAAAATGATTCTCAGGCATCTTTGGATAGTAGCTGATGAGCAGAATATGTCTAAAATGAATAAATTTGCTAAAATGTAATACATAGGAGGTGTGCAACTTATCTCAGTCCCAATGGCCTAGAGAATGGCTCCATTTCCCACCACTGGTTCTGACAGACAATAGCAAAGACCACCAAAAGAGGGTAGGACACCTGAAAGAGGTCAGAGATGCCTGTGAGAATAAATTGAGTCATCATAATAAAACTGTGAACATCCATCTCCTATCTTCAGTGAGGCTATTTCTGGAAGAGTGAAACCAACACTCTTCACCAACCAAATT
Source organism: Otolemur garnettii (assembly GCF_000181295.1). Classification (NCBI taxonomy): domain Eukaryota; kingdom Metazoa; phylum Chordata; class Mammalia; order Primates; family Galagidae; genus Otolemur; species Otolemur garnettii. Next base: position 1,135,406 of record NW_003852648.1, on the reverse strand, counting down.
AAGCGGCCTAGTGATAAAAAACTCATGGAAAATAATTGGGGTGGTGGATAATGAATTCTGATAGCTCTGTTTTAATTAGAGTCTTCTATTATTACGACTATTATTAAAAAGATCTATATATATTATATTTTTTGAAACAGTCATCCTCAGTTCCTTATCAAGGAGAAGCCCTCTAAATAACTACAGAAATATTTTAAAAATTTACCTTATCAGTAAAAATATCCTTTATTGTTGATCTTCAATAGTGTTTGGGGTTTCACAATTCAGTGAGAGCAAAAGGTACATTTCTCACACTTCTTTGGGTACTTACTTTATTCTGCCTATATTATATATCAGTATTATCTCAACATGTATAGTTTTGTGCACTAAACTAGCAAGCACTAAAAACCTTGAAGGTAAAAACTATATATTATTCATTCATATATAAATTATAATAAAATTAGGAATTAGAAGACACATAGGAAAATAATAGAGTGAAAGAATTACTGAATAGTATTTTATCTGCTCTGATAAATTTTATTTACTGGGAAGAAATACACAAAGTCATAATCATTAAATATAAACATTAAAATAATTAACTTCACAGGACATTTACACTTCAGTTCACAATTTGCATTTCAATTCACAATTGCAAAGGCATGGAAAAAACCCATGAATATGTTTTGTATAAATCCTTTCTAAAATTTATTCTTTTTTAACTTCAGGTTAGTATGAGCGTACATACAATTAGGTTATAGTATTTGCATTTGTAAAGTAAAGTCCAAAGTGTACCATATACATTATGCCTGACAGGTGGGAACATACAAGTCCCCTACCCCCTTCTTGAATTTCATTGTTTTTTTCCCATGTGGACCTGTAGTTTTTGATGATAAAATACTTTCAGGTTAGTGCTCAGTTCATGGCATGCTTGCTTTTCGATTCTTGAGAGAATTCATTTAGGAGAATGTTCTCCAAATCCATCCAGGTAAATATAAAAGATGCAAAGTCTCCATCTTTCTATGGCTGAATAGTATTCCATGGTATACATATACCATGGTTTATTAATCTATTCATGGGTTTTTCCCACACCTTTGCAATTGTGAATTGAAATGAAAATTGTAAACTGAAGTGTAAATGTCCTTATGGCAAAATGATTTCTTTTTCTTCTGGGTAGATATCTAGTAAGGAGATTGGGGATTCAAATGGGAGGACCACATTTAGTTCTTTGAGGAATCTCCAAACTTCTTTCCAAAAAGGCTGTACTAGTTCGCAAACTCACCAATAATAAAAAACTGTACCCTTCTCTCTGCACCCCACCAGAATCTGCAGCTTTGGGTCTTTGTGATGTGAGTTATTCTTACTGGGTTAGGTGACATCTCAAAGTGGTTTTGATTTGCATTTCTCTGATACTTACGGATGATGAGCATTTTTTCATGTGTTTGTTGGCCACTTGTCTGTTTTCTTGGGAAAAGGTTTTGTCCACGTCATTTGCCCATTGATTAATTGGATTGTTTGCTCTCTCCTTGTTGATTTTCTTGAGTTCATTGTATATTCTGGTTACTAGTGCTTTGTCGATTATGACATATGAGTATCTTTTCTCATTCTGAAGGTTGTGTATTTGCTCTGTTGTTTGTGTCCTTACCTGAGCAGAAGGTTTTTGATTTGATCAACTCCCACTTACTTATTTTTGTTGTTGCTGTGGTTGCCACTGGTTCTCTTCATGAATTATTTCCCATGGTTGATATCATTAAGAGTTTTTCCTATACTGTCCTCTGGGGTACTTATAATTTCATGTCTCAGATTTAAATATTTTATCCAACATGAGTTAATTTTTATAAATGGTGAAAGAGGCAGGTTCAGTTTCAATTCCTCACACATGACTGTCCAGTTTTCCCAGCATCATTTATTAAATAGGGATTCTGTCCCCCAGTTATGCTTTGCTTTGTCAATGATTAGATAATGATATAAGGCTTGTTTTATCTCTAGGTTCTCAATTCTGTTGCATGGATCTATATCTTTATTTTTATTCCAATGCCTTGCTGTTTTAATCACTACAGACTTGTATATACTGAGGTCTGATCACATAATGCCTCCCGATTTGTTTGGATTTCTTAGTATTGTTTTGCCTATTCAGGATTTTTAATGGTTCCATACAAATCAATGAACTATTTTTTTCAAGCTCTTCAAAGTATGATGGTGGTGTTTTAATAGGAAGTACATTAAACCTGTAGATTGCTTTGGGTAATATAGACATTAAAATAATTTTGACTGATTGTTCCCAGCCATGAGCATGGTATGTTCTTCCACTTGTTAACATGCTTCTATTGTTTCTTTCCTTAGTGTTTCACAGTTCGCTCTGTGGAGATCCTTCACATCCTTTCTTAAGTATATTCCCATGTACTTCACAAAATAAGATGATAGATGAATAGAACTCACCACGCTTATCAATTCTTTCAATAAATGTTAATGTCTTGAATTCCCCAATGAAGTGACATGCTGGATGACTGGATAAAAAAGCACAATCCATCCATATGCTGTCTAGAGGAAAACACACTTAACCTTGAAAGACAAAAAGATTCAGGGTAAAGGGTTGGAAAACAATATTTTAGGCAAAGGAAAAACGGAAGAAAGGAGGGGTCCCAATTTTATTTTCAGATACAAGTGGATTTAAACAACTAAATTTAAGAAGGAAGAAGATGGTCTCCACTTCATACTGGTCAAGGGAATAATATATCACAAGAACATTTCAAATCTAAATATCAAGGCATCTAACTTAAATGTTCCCAGACTTATGAAAAATAACTAATTGGTTTAAGCAATATGACATCCTATAACACCATAATAGCTAGGGACTTTAAGACCCCTCTGATTGAACTGGACAAATCATCTAAACAGAAACTAAACAGAGATATAAGAGATGTAAATACAACCCTAGAACAAATGGGCTCAATAAACAGAACACATCATCCCAAAGCTAAGAAATATACATTTTTCTCATCAGCCCTTGGAACATGCTCCAAAATAGATCATATTCTTGGACACAAATCAAACCTCAACAAAATTTTTAAAAATGAAATTATACATTATAATTTTTTTAGGCCACAAAGCAATATACGTGGAACTCAACTTCAACAAAAATTTTCATCCCCACACAAAGGCATGGACATTAAACCACCTTATGCTGCATGACAGTTGGGTCAAGAAAAAGATAAAGGAGAAAATTCTTAAATTCCTTGAACATAACAACAAGGAAGCTACAAGCTACCAAAACCATGGTATACTACAAAAGCAGTCCTAAGTAGGAAATTTATCACATTAGATGCCAACATCTAAAAAACAGACAGAGAACACATCAACAACATGTCAAATCATCTTAAGGAAACAGAAAAGAAAGAGCAATCCAATCCCAAACCTAGCAGAAGAAATAACCACAATTAAATTAGATATAAACGAAATTGAAAATAAAAGAATCACTCAGCAAATTAATGAAACAAAAAGTTGGTTCCCTAAAAAACTGAGTCAATAAAATAAAATAAATAAAATAAAAATCAATAAACCTTCAGCCAGATTAGTCACAAAAAGTTAATAACCTCATTTAATAACTTCAATCAGAAATGAAAAAGGGGAAATAACAATAGATACAACAGGATACAAGAAATTATCTCTGACTACTACAAGAAACTCTATGCCCAGAAATTTGACAATGTGGAGGAAATGGACCAATTCCTGGAATAATATCATCTCCCTAGACATAACCAGGAAGAAATAGACATCTTTCACACATCAACATCAAGCAATGAGACTAAAGAAACAATAAAAAACAATAAAAAAAATCTTCCAACAAAAGAAAAAATCCTGGACCAGATGGTTTCACACCAGAATTCTATCAAACCTTCAAAGAAAAGCTTGTACCTATACTGCAGAAACTATTCCAAAACAATGAGAAGTAAGAACCTTCCCCCAACACATTCTGCAAAACAAACATCACTGAAATTCTAAAACCAGCAAAGGATCCAACTAAAAAGAACTGCATATCAATTTCACTAATGAATATTGTGCAAAAATAATCAGTAAAATCTTAGCTAAGAGATAACACTGACGTATTAAAAAATATATATACATAACTATCAAGGAGGCTTCATCCCGGGGATGCAAGGCTACTTTAACATACTCAAATCCATAAATGTAATTTACCATGTTAATAGAAGCAAAAACAGGGCAGCACCCTCAATCAGGCAAGAGAAAAGTTGCTCAGTGGGTAGGGCACCAGCCACATATACCCAGGCTGGCTGTTTCAAACCCAGCCCAGGCTAGCTAAACAAGAAGGACAACTGCAACAAAAAAATAGCTGGGCATTGTGGTGGGTCCCTGTAGTCTCAGCTACTTGGGAGGCTGAGGCAAGAGAATCACTTAAGCCCAAGAGTTTGAAGTTGCTGTGAGCTGTGACACCACTACACTCTCCTGAGGGTGACATAGAGAGATTCTGTCACCAAAAAAAAAAAAAAAGTAGAAGAAGAAGAAGAAGCAAAAACAAGGACTCTTCTATGAACCTCTCAATAGATGCAGAAAAAGCATTTGAAAAAATTTAGCATCCTCTTCTAACAAGAACACTTAAGAATATAGGCATAGGTGGCACATTTCTTAAACTGTTACAACTCACAGTTAACACAATACTGAATTGAGTAAAACTGAAAGTTTTTCCACTTGGAACTGGAACCAGACAAGGATGTCCTCTATTACCTCTATTATTCAACATAGTTCTGGAAATTATAATCAATGCAATCAGGCAAGAGAAGGATATAAAGAACATCCAAATGGGGTAAGAGGAAGTTAATTTCTTGCTCTTTGCTGATGATATGACTTTATACTTTGAGAACTCCAGAGATTCAACCACTACATTACTAGAAGTGATTAACAAATACAGTAATGTCTCAGGATATAAAATCAATGTCCACAAATCATTAGGCTTTGTATACATCAGAGCAGCCAAGTTGAAAAGCTAATCAAAGACATAATTCCCTTCACAGTAGCTTCAAAGAAAATGAAATACCCTGGAATATACCTAAGAGGTGAAGGACCTCTACAAAGAGAATTATAAAACTCTAAGAAAAGAAATAGTGAAGACACTAACAAATGTAAGTACATAACATGATGTTGGCTGGGAAGAGTCAACATTGTTGAAATGTCTATACTATCCAAAGCAATCTACAGATTCAATGCAATCCCCATTAAAATACCAACATCATACTTTGAAGAACTAGAAAAAATAGTTCTTTGTTTTGTATGGAACCAGAAAAAAAAA
>NW_003852648.1:1124172-1129070 GCF_000181295.1 Otolemur garnettii | reverse complement strand
GTTATTAAACCTTTGTCAGAGACATAACCTGCAAAAATCTTCTCCCATTCTGATGGCTTTCTGCTTGCCTTACTTACTGTGTTCTTGGCTGTGCAGAAGCTCTTTAGTTTGATCAGGTCCCACTCTACCAAACTTTAGGTTACATTACAAATCACCAAGAATCAAAACAGCATAGTATTGGCACAAAAACAGAGACATAGACGTGTGGAACTGAATAGAAAACCAAGAGATGAAACCAGTCTCTTATAGCCGTCTTAGTTTTGATAAACCAGACAAAAGCATACACTGGGGAAAAGAATCCCTATTCAATAAATGGTGCTAGGAGAACTGGATAACCACATGTAAAAGGCTGAAACTGGACCTGCACCTTTTACCACTTACAAAATTTGACTCAAGATGGATAAAAGATTTAAATCTAAGATATGAAATAATAAAAATCCTAGAAGAATATATGGGAAAAACTCTTAAGGATGTCAGCCTAGGGAAAGATTTTATGAAGAAGACTTTAGTCTGAATCTCAAAAAAAAACAAAAATAAACAAATGGGACTTAATGAAACTGAAAAGCTTTTGCATAGCTAAGGACATAACAATTAAAGCAAACAACCTTCAGAATGGGAAAAGATATTTGCATTTTACAAATCTGACAAAAGGTTGATATCTAGAATCTACAAAGAACTCAAAGTAATCAACAACAAAAACCAAATGATCCCACCTATCACTGAGCAAGAGATATGAAGAGAATTTTCTCTGATGAGCACAGATAAATGGCTAACAGACATGAAAAAATGCTTATCTCCCTAATCATCAAAGAAATACACATCAAAACGACCCTGAGATATCACCTAACTTCAGTGAGAACAGCCCACATCACAAAGTCCCAAAGTTGCAGATGCTGGCATGGGTATGGAGAGAGGGAAACACTTTTATACTGTTTCTGAGACTGCACACTAATACAGCCTCTTTGGAGGAAGTATGAAGAATCCTCAAAGAACTCAAATTATACCTCTCATTTGATCCCACAATCACATTACTAGGCATCTAACTAGAGAGAAAAAAAATCATTTTATCATAAGGTTATTTGCACTAGATTGTTTATCACAGCTCAATTTACAGTTGCCAGGATGTGGAAACAACCTAAATGCTCATCAACCCAGGAATGGATTAACAAAATATGGTATATGTGTACCATGGAATTGTATTCAGCCATAAAAAAGATGGAGACTTTATATCTTTTGTATTAACCTAGATGGAGTTGAGACACATTCTTCTTATTAAAGTATCACAAGAATGGAAATGTAAATATCCAATGTACTCAATACTAATATGAAGCCAGTAGACAATCTAATACATACCCACATAAGAGAAAAACTCAATTCAAGTTGAGGTGAGGGGAAAGGAAGGAGGAGGGAAGGAAGAGAGTGGAGGAAGAGAGGGTATTTTTGTGCTCCCACTCACTGGACACAATGTAAGGGTATATGGCACACCTTTTGGGCGCAGGACACAACTACAAGAGGGACTCTACCTAACAAATGCAAACATTGTAACCTAGTTATTTATACCCTCACATTAACCTGTAATAAAAAAATACATAAACAAAATAAATAAATTGGCACAGGGAAAAAAACCAGGATGGGAAGATTGTGAGAGGCCCAAGGCATATTTCAAACCAAAAGATAAGTTAAGTCGTGGTGGAACACTAAGTAGAAAATGATAAAAGTGATTCTGGGCAAGTGCTTATTCATTGAAGTATCAGGAAAGAAAAGTAACAAATGATTCTTGTCTCGCTCTAGAAATTCTCCAGTTTATCAATATTTTTTCTTAGGTGAGGACTAAAATTGAAACTGATAGAAACACTTTGATAGATTAAAAATACTCATCAATTCAATCTATTGTAGGACTTTCAGTTTTCACTGACTTAATACTTTAACAAACTGATAACTTTTATTTGATCTTTTTCTTAAGATTCTAGCCCCATTTTTTTGCTTTGTAAGTATAACTTACATGCAAACTTTTAAACAATCAAATAGCACCTTGTGAAGTACTGTGTCTCTCCACACCAAATAAAAAACTCATTCATGAGTGCAGTGACAGTTCCACTAGAAATGCTGTGACATAGTCACAGCACTTAAGGAAAGCTAAATTATGAATCTGGAGTTATGTCTTACAAATACTGAAATCTACAGTCATGTCTGAGAAATAAGCCCATCCTTGGAATGATTGATTTATTTCCATAGTCAATAATCATGTGCAGATGAGTCTCAAGGCATATAAAGATGGGCATTAAATCAGACCAAACCTATCAAGGAGAGCTCATTTTGCTTTTCTACCTCAAATTAATAAGTATGCTCCAAACAAAGATACGCTGTGTTTAATAATAAACAAATGGTCTGTACATTATGAGAATTTTATGTAGTTCCAGGAGAAACCTAAATCTTTTTGTCCAAGTGTGTGTTTATTACTGTTGCAAAGTTTCCTTTAAATGCCCCTGGGGCTTCCTTACTGTCCAGAATGCCAAGGAACTGTAAGTTAGAACCCAAGGGATATTTTAACAAGTTCTTGTCCTCATGGGATGCTAAGTGCTTATAATACTTCTATTTAATTATAACTTTTTCATTGTTATATTGTGGCACTCTAACAAGTCCCCTGGCATATCCCAAATCCACAGCAGAGGTCTAATGGGCAGCAATCCCAGTTCCAAGATGCTGCCAAGAAAACAAAGCTGCTTCCCAGTACCCTTCTCCTTTTGGGGGTATTCGGTCATAGAAAAATTAAATCTTTCTGTCTTTATACTTTTCACATGATCTTATTTTAATCAAAAGAAAAAAGTCTCATCCTGAAACCATGCAATTATCAAATTAGAGAAACTAAATGATTGCAAGGGAGTATCTCTATGAAGTTTATCCATCAGAACAAAGCAATAACACTTTGAATTAAAATTATTGTGTTAATACTGCTACTTTTTCTTTGCTTCCCTGCAAAATATTCTTTCTGTTGTTTCGTTTTTCATATATACCTTAACTCACCTTTGTGAAAACAGTACAGAATACAGCAAAGTCCTCAATTAGTAGACAAACCAGGACAAACAATACTGTCAACCTAAAAGGAAGGAGCTGAGGCAAAATTAACATAGATAGTTTATTTGGGCCAAGGTTGAAAACTGCAGCACTGGACACATTTCCAAGTTGCCCAGGGGAGTGTTCTGCTGGCCTTTATTGCAAGCAGGTTTTTAAAGGCAAAAGAGAACAAAGAGTGAACTGATAAAAATTTGGGTGCAAGAATTCGTATTGGTTAACACTCTGGGAGGCAAACTGGGTGGACTGTTTGAGCTCAGAAGTTCAGGACCAGGCTGAGCAAGAGGAAAACCCCATTTCTAACAAAAAACAGAAAAACTAGCTGGATGTGGTGGTATATGCCTATAGTCCCTGATACTCAGGGATGCTGAGACAAGAGGATCCACTGAGCCCAGGAGTTTGAGATTGCTGTGAATATGACACCATAACACCCTTACCCAGGGCACAGAGTAAGACTCTGTCCTCCCCCACAAAAAAAGATCTTATTAACAGAGATGACATTAGTTAGTGACTGGCTATACATTGTGGAACTTTAGGGTATGAGTTATTGTGCTTGCCTAAGACTTTTTTTTTTTTTTAGAGACATATTCTCACTTTGCCATCCTCGGTAGAGTGCGGTGGCATCACAGCTGAGCAACCTACAGCTCTTGGGTTTAGCCAATTCTCTTACCTCAGCCTCCAGAGTAGCTGAGACTACAGGGATCCACCACAATGCCAGGCTATTTTTGTTGTTGTTGCAATTTGGCCAGGGCCTGGTTCAAACCTGCCACCCTCGGTATATGGGGCCAGCACCCTATTCACTGAGCCACAGGCGCCACCCCCACTAAGACATTTTATGGCTAACTTGGTGTCAGTCTAGAACCCACATAGCAAGTGCCTTCAAGAGGTACTTATTTAGGTTGAGGAGAAGTAAGATGTGACTGCTTTTGCTTTATAAATGCCTCTCTGTGCCTGATCATTTAGGGGGGCTTTCATTCCCCAGTTAAAAGTTTTTATTTATTTCTTAATACTAATACTTGTCATTCCCACCACTACTAGAAAACCAATTTTGATTTTATAATCTAAAGACTCATTCTCTCATTTCCTTTCTACTCAATCCCTTAAAGACTGGTTACTAGACACAGACTAAATGGTTAAATGGCTGATTACTGATCCGAGCATGGACACAAATGGGAAATAAGTGCACATGAAGAAATGAATTGTGTGTATGACCTTGTAATAGTCATAACACAGAGAATTCCTTGTGGATATTGAAAATCATCATTTATGGGTTTCTAAATTTTTTATCTTTTGAAGACGGAGCCTGAAGCTGTCACCCTGGGTAGAGTGCCCTGGCATCACAGCTCACAGCAACCTCCAACTCCTGGACTTAAGCAATTCTCTTGCCTTAGCCTCCAAAGTAGCTGGGACTACAGGCACCCACCACAACGCCTGGCTATTTTTTGGTTGGCAGGCCCAGGCTGGATTCAAACCTGCCAGCTCTGGTGTATGTATGTGGCTGGTGCCTTAGCCACTTGAGCTACAGGTGCTGAGCCTGAGTTTCTAAATTTTCATTATTTTTCTACAGCTGCCATCTCTATTTGGTCCTTACATGTTTGTTCTAAGGATGTGTCTTTAACAAGTTATTTTTCTCAAGTTACACACACACATCATCAGAAATGAAATTCCTTATTGCTATTATAAATATTATACTAAATCTGGATAGCTTTAGTGCATAGTGTTTCAATATTCTTTTTTTTTTTTTTTTTTTTTTAGAGACAGAGCCTCACTTTATTGCCCTTGGTAGAGTGCCATGGCATCATAGCTCACAGCAACCTCCAACTCCT
>NW_003852648.1:1113427-1124114 GCF_000181295.1 Otolemur garnettii | reverse complement strand
GCTATTTTTTATTGCAGTTTGGCCAGGGCCAGGTTTGAACCCGCCATATGGGGCTGGCGCCCTATTCACTGAGCCACTTTATATCTTAAATTTAACCTTCCTAGTAGCACATATCAGCAAATAGAATTCTGAGACCTAGCATATTTCATTCATTTGTTATTTTTAAAACATGTTGCCACCCCAATCATTCCAGTTGCTTGTCTTCACCTAGTCTAAGATATTCCATAAAGTAGATTTTGAGATCTTACTTCATCAGAGATAAAAAGCAGATATCTAAAAATAATCATTAGGAAGAGAAATGCATAGGTAAAAGGAACCTTTATTACTTCATATCATTTATAAGATATTTATAATATTCATTTATAAGCTATGAAGTAATATGTTTACATAATTTCATAATTTACATATAATAAAATTTATGTATAACTTTACATATAATTTTTTATATGTTTATATATAATACTTATAAATTATTAATATTTGTAAGTTTATTACCAGAACTATAGTCATGTGACACAGAGGCATGAATGCTACCAACCTACTCTTACACTGAATCGTTTTGACAAATCCCATAAAGCCCACATCAGTCCAAGCTGATAGCACAGGAGAATGGACAGAGCCTAGGAACCAGTAGAAAACTGACAAAAGGGTATAGCATGTTAGGGTATGATCTAGTGCATGTAGGTTTTAAGAAAGATTAAAAGATTAGGACAAAAAGAAAAATAAGCATATTCTACATTTCCAGATAGAAAGATGAGAGAGGGAGAGTGTGCTATCCTAGAAAACCAGCTATTTCGACTTTTTATTTAGGGGGTGAAGAAGAAATACAGTAATAGCCAAATTAACAGGGTTCTGTGCATCCATTCCTTCTCTCTTCTTAGTAGCAGACCCATAACAGAAGCAATAGTCAGGCTTATCACTGGTGATTGTGATCTTGTCAGTAATTTTGCCCTAGGGGTATGAGTTTTTTGAGAAGAAGCTAAGGCCTGTAGCTCACACCCCCTGCTGTCCATTCAAGAACTCTCCAAGGCTGTAAAAAACAAGTTCTATCTAGTTCCTCCCTTTTGTATAGTCCAGGAAAAAACCTCAAATAACCGACACAATTCTATGAAATAAAACCAAATATGGAGGCATCAAGTTACCAGATTTAAGGTTATACCACTGGTCCAGAATGATGAAAACAGGATGGTACTGGCATAAAAAAAGAGACATATATCTAAGGAACAGATCTGAGACCTAGAGGTGAAATCTGCCTCTTGTCATCTGATCTTCCATAAAGTGCATAAAATTATACACTGGGAAAAGAATCTGTATTTAATGAATGGTGCTGGGAGAACTAGTTAGCCACATGTAAACTAGAAACTGAACCCACACCTCTCACCACTAACAAAAATTAACTAATACTGGATAAAAGATTTACATCTAAAACCCTGGAAGGAAGCATGGGAAAAACTCTTATGACATGACCCTTGGGAAAGAATTCCTGAAGACATCATTGCCAATTACAGTAAAAACAAAAATAAATAAATGGGACCTGATCAAGCTTCTGCACAGTGAAAGACACAATCAAAAACAAAGCAAACAGCCTTCAGAATGGAAGAAGATAGTCACATGTTACAAATCTGACAACGGGCTAAAAACCTGAATCTACAGAGAACTCAAGGAAATTGACAAGAGCAAATTATCCCATTAGTCACTGGGCAAGAGACATGAACAGAATCTTTTCCTAAAGAGACAGACAAACGACCAAAAAATACATGAAAAAAATGCTTATCAGCCCTAATCATCAGAGAAATGTAATTCAAAACCACTTTAAGATATCACCTAATACCAGTAAGTATAGTCAGCACCAGAAGGTCTCAAACCTGAAGATACTGGCAAGGACAGAGGAACACTTATACACTGATGGTGGGAATGCAAACTAATATGTTCCTTTTGGAAAGACATCTGAAGAACAGTTAGACAACTAAAAATAGACCTGCCATTTGATCCTACAATTTCTTTATTAGGTATATATCCAGAAGACCAAAAATCACATTACAACGAAGATATTTATATCAGAATGTTTATTGCAGCCCAACTCATAATTGCCAGGTCACGGAAGAAGCCCAAGTGCCCATCGACCCACAAATGGATCAATAAATTGTGGTATATGTACACCATGGAATACTATGCAGCCATAAAGAAAGATGGAGACTTTACCTCCTTCATGTTTATATGGATGGACCTGGAAAATGTTCTTCTTAGCAAAGTATCTCAAGAATGGAAGAAAAAGTATCCAATGTACACAGCCCTATTTTGAAACTAATTTATAGCTTTCATAGGAAACCTAAAACCTAATTGTAGCCTTAGAATATAGGGAGGGGGAGGGAGGGGGAGGGGAGAGGAGGGGGTAGATGGTCTTTGGTATGAGGTAAGCAATGTCCTAGGCTTGACACTGGTGACTACATCTTAGGTTATGACTCTGTATTGAACTACTGATGAACTTTGAGATCCACAAAGGAACTACAGAAAACATTTCCTTCACAAACAACCATAACCTTTTTTTGTTTTATCCATACAGAGTCTTACTCTGTCGCCCTGGGTAGAGTTTCATTGTGTTATAGCTTATAACAACCTCAAACTCTAGGGCTGAAGTGATCCTCTTGCCTCAGCCTCCCAAGTAGCTTGGACTACAGGCACCTGCCACAACACCTAGCTAGTTTTTCTAGCTCACAGCAACCTCAACCTCTTGGGCTCAAGTGATCCTTTTGCCTCAGCCTCCAGAATATCCAGGACTATAGGCGCCTGCCACAATGCCTAGGTAGTTTTTCTATCTTTAGTAGAAATGGGATCTCACTATTGCTCAGGCTGGTCTCAAACTCCTCCAGGCAGGTGATTCATCTGCCTCAGGCCTCCCAAAGTGCTAGGATTTTAGGCATGAGCCATTGTGCCTGGCTGCACAAACAACCATATTCTTGATAATATACAAGTAAAACAGGCCCTAAGGTTTATGAACACTGTGCATACACATATTTTATGACTGACACAAAAGTATCTTTCTACCAATTATTAAAGACTTCTTTGTTTAATCCACCAATGAAATAATATGAAAAACAACTTACATAATAGAAATATATTCCTATAAATATAAGCTCCCTCACCCCTTTTTATTGGTACAGTTCTCTGACTGCTGTGTTGCAATCAATCTCAATTCTTGAGTAAATGCTTATTTGCCTCTGACCTCTTAATTCCTTCTTTTTTTAGGCTTAATAGTTCATGTCAGAAGCAGGAATGCAGAGTGACTTTGCCTTCCATGGTCCTGGTTCTTTTTCATCATTTGTGAGGGACCCACTTAAAGCACAATGTGCTTGGTCTTGATACCTACTAAGAACCTGGAGCTGGCAGCACCTGTGGCTCAAGGAGTAGGGTGCTGGCCCCATATGCCAGAGGTGGTGGGTTCAAACCCAGCCCTGGCAGAAAAAAAAAAAAAAAAAAAAGAACTAGGAGCTATATAAGTCTTCTTGCTTGGTGAAGAACTCCCATATTGGGTGAAAACTTTGCTTTTGTTCAATATTTATTGGTACCACTCCTTGTCTGTGTTTTTGTATACTCTAAAGTTCAGACAAGGGAAGAATAAGAACCCCTGCTTCTTAGCAAGTTGAAAGCCTCTACCCTTCCCAAGAGACTGCAGCTGGTTATATGTTTAAACATCATGCATCTTTGAGGATTTTCCATACTTCTTTCCAAAAAGGCTGCACTAGTTTGCAACCCTGCCAACCAGTGCATCAGTGTGCCCCTCTCTCTGCACCCATGTCTGCATCTACAGCTTTGGGACTTTGTGTTGCGGGCTATGTTAGGTTACATCTCAAAGTGGTTCTGATTTGCATTCCTCTAATGATTAGGTATGATGAACATTTTTTTTCAGCTATTCATCTGTTTTCTTGTCCATTGCCCATTGATTTATCAAGTTGTTTATTCTTCTCATACTGATTTACTTGTTCTTTATATATTATGCTCACTAGCCTTTTTTTCAATTCATAACATGTGAATATCTTATCCCATTCTGAAAGTTGTCTGTTTGCTCTGTTGATTATATCCTTAGCTGTGCAGAAGCTTTTTAACTTGATCAGGTCCATTTTATTTGTTTTTGTGGTTGCTGCTGCTGCCAATGGGTTCTTCATGAATTCTTTCCCGACGTCGACATTGTTAAGAGATTTCTCCACTTTCCTCTAGATTTTGTTATCATTTCATGTCTTAAGATTTAAATTTTTTTATCCAGTGGGGGTTAACTTTTATAAGTGGTGAGAGGTGCAGTTCCACTTTCAGTCTTTTATATGTGGCTATCCAGTTCTCCTAGCACCATTTTCTAAATAGATAGTCTGTTCCCCAATGTAAGCTTTTGTTTGGTTTGTCAAAGATCAAGTGGCAATATAAGGCTGGTTTAATCACTAGGTTCTCAATTCTATTCCATAGATCTATGTCACCATTTTAATGCCAGTACTATGCTCTTTTGATCAATATGGACTTGCAATAAATATAACCTGAAGTTTGGTAATGTGATACCTCCAGATTTGTTTTTATTTTGTAGTAATGTGTTGGCTATTTGGGTTTTTTCCTGGTTCCATATGAATTAAAGAGCTATTTTCTCAAGTTCTTCCAAGTATGACAGTGTTTTAATGGAAACTGCATTAAATCTACAGATCACATTGTGAAAGTAGGCTTTTCATGTGCTCCCACAATCCCATTAGTAGGTATCTACCTAGAAGAAAAAAATCATTTTACCATAAGGACTTCTGCACTCAAATGTTTATAGCAGCTCAATTCACAATTGCAAAGATGGGGACACACCCAATTAACCCATGAATGGATTAATAAGTTGTGGTTTATGTACACCATGGAATACTATTCAGCCATGGAATACTATTCTGCCATAGAAAAAGATGGAAACTTTGCATCTTTCATATTTATTTCTCCTAAGTATCTCAAGAATAAAAATGCAAGCATCCCACGTACTCAGTAGTAATCTGAAAATAGTAGACCAACAACAACAGGCCCACATGAGAGAAAAACACAATTAAATTCATGAATGGGGAGGGGCGAGAAGACAAGAGGAGGATCCAGAGCCCTAGACTTTGTTGGGAAGTCCATCATCAGGGAGATTAGCCCACCTGGAGGTATTCTGAGGTCTGGCCCCTCCAAGTGGTCATCAAGAGGTGATATAAAAAATCTCATGCAGCCTAGAGGAGAGGAACCACCTACTCAAAACTTCCCCTTTGGCACTTGAACTTTTATCATCCTAGGCCTCTGCAGTCTTTAACTATAGGTTAGACCCCTTTCCTACAGAATATGGGGAGAACTGAAGTCTGGCAGGCAGATTTTTAGGAAGGGGGTGGAAAAAATTAGTTACTGGGTAAACAAATATTCTAGGGCCCACTCCACAGATTCTTATACAGGGTCAACAAATACATAGGTCACTGTGAAATTTTTGAGATATGCAAAAATCAAGAAATGTAAAGTCTATGCAGATAGAAAAAAACGAAACCATCCTAACAACACTGATAAGCCACACAAGCTGAAAACTGCATGGGTGAATCAATTCATCATCAAGAAAAGATGATGTTGACCAAGTTTCTTGGAAATGAAATAACGATCATAACACAATCTGTCTCAAAACTTCTGTAGTGATCCCTTACTTATTAAGCAGTTAATATATGACAGGAAAAGTCCATACTGAAGATTCAGCAATATACAAAACATGGGACCCACAGAACTGACATTCCAGTTAGGGAAACTCTCAGTGATATCAACAGTGCTACAGTTTGAAAACAAACAAAAGTATAGGCCTTACAGGTGAGAAAATGGGCCATAGAAACAGGTCCTATTTCAACCCTCCTAATTGTGTGAGATCCAGCTATTTTCCTCCTTTTCTATATCTCAAACCTTTTCCCCTATCATTCACTTAGCTTCAAACATCTCCATCTTCTTTTTGCTAAAAAAACAGCCTCCTAACCTTAGCATTTGTCATTCTCTCTAGCTGAACTAACTGGTGTGGCTTTCTATCCTTATCACTGCAGCTTTAGCTTAAAAGATAGGTGCCCATAAGTCATTCCTATTCCATTTTTATCTAAAATGCCCTGTTCTGGAAATATTCTCTTAACTCTTATTGCACTCAATAACCGAAGTTATTTTTCCATATTAGTTTATTTGTTAAGTCTATGTCCCGGCTCGGTGCCTGTTGCTCAGTGGTTAGGCACCGGCCACATGCACTGGTGATATAGGATTCCACCCCTTAGGGCTGGACAGGGACACCCCCCCCATTCTCTAGGCCCAGGTGAGCTCAGAAATCAGACCCCCATTTCCAAGCACACACTGCTGTTTTCAGGACATACCCTCTGGGCTCTAATAAGATCAAGAACAAAGCAGCCTAAGGTGGTTTTTTGGGTGGTTCCACCTTGAGAGCACACACCCTAATCCCTTCTCAGAGACAAAAACATAAAGTCCCTGATAACCTTGCCTTAGTAGAGGAAGAACTACATTCATTCATTAATGCACTCATTAACTTTAAAAAGATATTTTTCCTCCTACCAAGTCCTGGCCAAGTGTAATTTTCAAGACCTAATACTCCTAGATAAAGAGCCCACATAAAGACTCCCTAATTTAGTTCTTTCCTTCTTTCCCCCTTCCAGAAGCTCTGGTGCTTTTTATTTCTGCATTCCTTTCTGTCTAATAAAAAATCCTATCTTACAGCTCGGCGCCTGTGGCTCAAGTGGCTAAGGCGCCAGCCACATACACCCAAGGTGGCAGGTTCGAATCCAGCCTGGGCCCGCCAAACAACAATGACGGCTGCAACCAAAAAGTAGCCTGGCATTGTGGCAGGTGCCTGTGGTCCCAGCTACTTGGGAGGTGGAGGCAGGAGACTCGCTTGAGCCCAGGAATTGGAGGTTGCTGTGAGCTGTGATGCCATGGGGTCCCATATGGGATTAAAGATCTGTAGTAAGCAATGGGAACACTTACCTCTATCCTGCTTTTCTCTATAGTTATAATAATGGAGACTAATAATTTTGATGCCCATCAACCAAAGTGCATAGTGCAGCTGTTGACCTTCAGGTCATGGGTGAGAGGCTGTTGGGGAATGAACTTTCTAATTCCCCTTGACTCCAAAAGAAAGGATTGGAAGGGAATGTTAGAAGGCTTGAGAGGCAAGCAAACAGAAGTAGCTCCCAGAGGTCCTGGGGTACCTAGCAATGGTTCTGACCCCAAGGTACTGGAGGGCCTTCTGAAAAATGTACTCTCCCAGCTCTTTTGCTATCAACTCATGTCTTCCATGGTCCCAAACTTTTTCTACTGGTCACTACAAACCCCTTGCTGCTCTCTCTCCTTGCAGTTTGCATGCTTGGTTTGAACATTGGTAAAGGATCGCTTTATATACTGGTTAAGTTTGTACAAGCTCATTCTGATATTTTTCAGATATTATAAGTGTGCTTCAGATGTTGTAGGTGTTGTAAAGTCCTTTTTAATGCCTTTCATTGCAACATTAAATTCAATTGACTCTCTGTGTATTTGAGAAAAAAGCTGAACCATGTTAACAAAGACCAAGAATTTGGCTCCAAACAAAGGGCAAAATGATTCCCCAACATGGCTTCTCTGGACAACCAGGAGCCCATGAAGGGAAGCCCTAGGCAACCCCCAGTCAAACATTTTCCTAAACCATAGGCTACAGTTCAGTCTTTTTTAAAAGAAAAGAGGAAAGAAAGAAAATGTTTAAAAATGAAGAAAGGCAAAGAAAATGACCCTGGCTATTTGATTTTTTTCTGCTCTTGAGGCAAGAAAGTAAAAGCGGAACTAAAAGAATCTGTCCTAGCCGCCCTGTGTGGGCCTCAGCCAAGCCTCAGGCATTTCTGTTGTCTGTATGTTTCTTCCTTGACATGCTCGGGGCCTAGATTGTAACCTAGTAGCTTCCCTGGACCTCCGTTGCCTTTGAGGGCAGGTGGTCCGACGGGTCTCAAGGACGTGGGCGAATCTGACCTTCCCCCTTGAGCCCAGGACCTTGAGGATGATGTCATGTCTCTCTCTGTTTTATGACCCTCATGTGCACTCCCGCCCAGAAAAGTGGATAAAAGAGAGGCAAGAGATTGAGTCGGGGTACCCCTCCCCTGCACACACACTCCCACCCCCCCACCCCCAGCCGCCAGAATAAACCCGCTTCCTCTAATCAACTGGTGCCTGGAGTCTTCTGTCTTCGTTGGCTTTCTGCTACAGTCTATTGGCATAAATGGAATGGTTCAAAGTCATTCTAGGTTTCTCTAGGACTTCACCTAGTCTGAGAGTGTTTCTCAACCCTGAGTTTAATTATTGTTAACTTGTAGCAGGAAACCAATACAGACAGAAGACTCCACCACCAGTAGATTAGAGGAAGCAGGTTTATTCTGGGGGGGGGGGCCTCAGAAGACCTGTGTCTCCAAAACCAAGTCTGCTGACTCAATCTCTTGCCTCTTTTTTATCCACTTTTCAGTACGAGAGTACACGTGAGGGTCATAAAACAGAGGTCCCAGGCTCAAGGGGAAGGTCAGATTCTCCTGCGTCCTTTCTTTGAGACCGGTTGGGCTACCTGCCCTCAAAGGCAATAGAAACCTAAGGAAGTTACTAGGTTACAATCTAGGCCCTGTGCATGTCAAAGGAGGAACATACAGACAACAGAAATGCCTACAGCTTGGCTGAGGCCTACACAGGGCGACTAGGACAGATTCTTTTAGCTCTGCTTTTACTTTCTTGCCTCAACCTTACTAATGTTTGGGGGAAGGAGGTTAGAAAACCTAGCATTTAAGACCTGCTCATGATAGAAAGCCTATTTTCCTTTGTTGCTGGGAATTTTGAAGAAGCTTGTAAAATTATAAAGGGTTAAATGTGCAAACACTGCACAGCCATTTTCTCCAGGGTAGGGCTCACCCCCCCACTTTGATTGATATGACAGGGCAGGCAAAGATGGGGCAGAACTTGCATTAGGTGGGACCAAGCTCCCTGATACCTGATTTCTCGGGCTGTGCTGCCAGTAAGTAATAAGCTCAGGCAAGCCCACAAGTACAAAGTGCTACACTGATAAGAGTGGCTAAATCCAGCCAGGCACAGGAGCTGAGGCAGCCACTCTCCTCAGAGATTCTTCCTCAAGCACTGGAATGACAATTCCTTTTGTTTGGCCAGAAGGCTTTTTGAGTTTGTCAGAGAATTGTTTGACAACCCAGGAATATGGCACAGCACGAGATTGATTAAGACGCTGGACATTTGTTCTTTCCCACAGATGGGTAATGTTCTCTCTCTATGGGAATATCCAGGTAACATGTCTCTTGTCAAAAGAACTGTCATCAGGTGGGACTAGGCTCCAGGATACATGATATTTCAGCCTGTGCTGCTGGAACACCCCACTGGACTATTTCAGGACATGTTTAATTTCCAGACACTGAAAAAATAATGTATCATTTTCGTCTGCTCCCAGGCCTGGCCTCAGTATCAACTCTCCACTGGTGAACAATGGCCCCCAGAGGGTATTCTAAATTATGATACAATTTTTTAGTTAGATATTTTTTGTAAACAAGAAGGAAAGTGGTCTGAAGTGCCCTATGTGCAAGCTTTAGTTTTCCTCAGGAACAACTCCCAACTGTGTAAGACCTGTCACAAATTGAGCTCTCCTGCTTGCAGTAACTTTCCCAAATGGTCAGGGATTCCCAAGAGAGACACTATCACCACCTAGTTCAAACCCACCACCTATTTCTCCCGCACTTTCCTTTGTGTGTTCAGAAAACCCCAGGAGGGAGGCTGTCCCAAGAGTTTTTTCTGATTCTACTGGGGCCTCCAGAAGGCAACCATATCTTTCTAAAAAAAGAAAAAGAAAAAGAAAGAAAAAAATGTGAGGGGAAATACAATGATATGAAAGGGAACAAGCAATATGTACACTATCTCACCTTTCCTTTTTATTTATTTAATTAATTAATTTTTTTTTAGAGACAGAGTCTCACTTTGTCACCCTCAGTAGAGTGCTGTAGTGACACAGCTCACAGCAACCTCCAGTTCTTGGGCTTAGGCGATTCTCTTGCCTCAGCCTCCCGGATAGCTGGGACGACAGGCGCCCACCACGATGTCTGGCTATTTTTTTGTTGCAGTTTGGCTGGGGCAGGCTTTGAATCTGCCACCCTTGGTATATGGGGCTGGCACCCCACTCACTGAGCTACAGGTACTGCCCTCATCTTTCCTATTTATGTTATACTCACTTTCAGAGACAGCTGGACCCTCAAGGCTTTGTTCAGACATGAAGAATTATGGCAGCACACGTCAGTAGGATGTGAAAGGGATTATTAATTACTTCTTTAATTGATATCTAACAGGACAGCAGAACAGGCCCCCCCAAAATGTTAGTAACACAGCCTGGCCTGGGCTTCCTAATCCAAGTTAGAAGGTGGGCCAGGTAAAACTTCTGGCAAAAGGTCAGGAACTAATTGGTTCAAATCTTCTGCCAGGGGCAGGAGGGAACACCCAGGCTTTCTCATTAGCTTGTCCAGGAGTAGTACATAAGAGGAAGAGGGAGAGGTGAACCTTTACCTCTAAGCAGTCAGACATCAAAAAATGGAATCTGGGCTCGGCGCCTATAGCTCAACGGGCTAAGGCGCCAGCCACGTACACCTAAGGTGGCGGGTTCGAATCCCCAGCCCGGACC
>NW_003852648.1:1103789-1112531 GCF_000181295.1 Otolemur garnettii | reverse complement strand
AAAAAAAAAAAAAAAAAAGAATGTACATAACTCTTATTTTTCTCATTCCTGTTAAAACAGAAATTCCAATTGCCTCCGTAATATAGTTTTATAAATTTGAAATTCTGCGGACATGAACATTCAAAAACTGATGTAAAATATAAAAAATGGGTGACACCTGTAGCTCAAGCAGCTAGGGCCCCCACCACATACATGGGAGCTGGTGGGTTTGAATCTGGCCCAGGCCTGCCAAACAATGACAACTACAACCAAAAAATAGCCAGGCATTGTGGCAGGCACCTGTAGTCCCAGCTACACGTGAGTGGGGGGGGCGGGGGGAGGCTGAGGCAAGATAATTGCTTAAGCCCAGGAGTTTGAGATTGCTGTGAGCTGTGATGTCACAGCACTCTACCCAGATAGCTTGAGGCTCTGTCTCAAAAAGAAAAATAAATAAATAAAAATAAATAAATAAATAATGAACCTGAAAATTTAAACATACCCCTATCACATTTGGAGGTTCTCAAATCTTTTTTTCTTTTTTTAGAGACAGAGTCTCACTTTATCACCCTTGGTAGGGTGCTGTGGCATCACAGCTCAGAGCAACCTCAAACTCCTGGGCCCAGGAGATTCTCTTGCCTCAGCCTCCCAAGTAGCTGAGACTACAGGTGCCCGTCACAACGCCCGGCTATTTTTTTGTTGCAGTTTGGCCAGGACCGGGTTCGAACCCGCCACCCTCGGTATATGGGGCTGGCGCCCTACCCAAGGAGCCACGGGTGCCACCATCTCATGTCTCACAGAAGCAAATCTTACCCTCCAAATTTTCTTGTCTTACTCAAATCATCTCTCTTCACTCTCTCATCAATCCTGTCATCTACAAAGCTAAAAATCTTACACAATCATGAAAGGGACTAAAATTATGAAGCAGTTCAAAACACTAGACTTAAAAAGTAGTGGTATTTAATGAAGGAATCCAAAGGAAAGAAATGCACATATTTAAGTCAGCTCAGGTTAGCGGACGTATACTCACTAGGAAAAGAAGGTTAAACACATTTCTGAGCTTGGGGTTCACACTCTTATAGAGACATAACCTCTAAAGTGTGTCTGTCCTTGTGATGGAGAATATGGGGACCTAAGCATCCACAAGAATAAGCTCATGGAGCTCCACACATTCTCTTTCCCTGGAAGTGTGGAAATGTTGCCCCCGCCTAGGCTTCAATTCTCAGCAGGTAGGAAACTAGCAGCAGGATTCACTATAAGGAGCTCAAAGGAAATCCCAAATTCATAAACTCATTTCCAACACAAAGAACTAATGACCTTCACAGACTTTCTCAGTGTGCACAAGTGACCTTCTGAGTGTGGCAACTCAAATGCAATGACTAGTAACAGACCTAAAGAGGCCAAAATTGGATGGCACCTGTGGCTCAGTGGGTAGGGCGGTGGCCCCATATACCGAGGATGGCGGCTTTGAACCCGGTCCCAGGAGTTGGAGGTTACTGTGAGCTGTAACGCCATGGCACTCTACCGAGGGCAATAAAGTGAAGCTCTGTCTCTAAAAAATAAATAAATAAAAAATAAAATCAAAATCTTATAAAGGTCATCATACCCACCCCGCAACCATGTCTCCATGTGAAGCCTCAGGGTTTTTGTGCTCTGCAGATTCTCTCAGTATCTGTGGCTCCCTTCCTGGTGGGTGTGACCAGGTTGGATCACCTGCAGAGGATGTTCCCCAGGAAAAATCAAGTTCACTTACCTCCTTTTGCAGCCTTAATATTTACCTCAGTTCAGATTTCTGAGACACTGGCCTCAGGCCTCTTCCTTCCCATCAAGTTGCTTTGGACCATCATTGATCTGTCAGAAGAGAGGGGAAAAAAAAGCAAAAACAGTGTTTGAGGAATTCAGCAAAATTACTCAAACCTAGTGTTTATGTGTAAGTTAAGGAAGAAAACTGTAAAGCACTTTTTCTAGCCTGACAAGAAAACCCACATTCATTTCAGAAAATAAATATGTCAGCTCATTATTATTTTGTTTTGTAAATAATTAACATTATTTGAACACTTTTAGGTGTTGCAAATCTAATCCCTAGAATACAAGTTGAAATCGCCCCCAGAACACACCAGAACTGAGAAGCTTATTACACACACTGGGGAAATTGAGGCAGAAAGGAGAAGATAAAGGGGGTATAAAATATATATATATATATATAGAGAGAGAGAGAGAGAGAGAGAGAGAGAGACAGAGTCTCACTGTGTCACCCTTGGTAGAGTGCCATGGCTTCACAGCTCACAGCAACCTCCAACTCTTGGGGTTAAGTGATTCTCTTGCCTCAGCCTCCCAAGTAGCTGAGACTATAGGCACCCGTCACAATGCCTGGTTATTTTTTGTTGCAGTTGTCATTGTTGTTTTAGCTGGCCGGGGGCCAGATTGAAACCCGCCTGCCGTGTATGTGACTGGCCCAGTAACCACTGCTATAGGCACCGAGCCTAAAAAATACTTTTTAATAAATAGAATGTAAGACGAATATTTCACTTTAAGTTTTTTTTTCTAAAAATCTATTTTTTGCCTCCCTGGAACTGTTTTATAATGTCTTTCAAATTTTATTGGTTAAATATATTTTACATTTACTGAAGTACTGAAACTCAAGGGACCAAATCTTTTCAGGATAAGGAATTCAAGGAGGGGTTGTGCAGAACTGAACCATTCTGAATCACCCAGCAAATCACCAGCAAAGTTTCCAAAAAAGGAAACTCAAACCTAAGAACTGCCCATAGGATGTCTGTGCCCAGCAAAGAACGGGTGGTAAACAGCGATTGGTCTGAATCACCCAGAACAAATCACCCAGCAAAGTTTCTGTGCCCAGCAAAGAACTGGGAGTAGACAGCGATTTGGTCTGAATCACCCAGATCAAATCACCCAGCAAAGTTTCCAAAAATGGAAACTGAAACCTAAGAACTGCCCATAGGATGTCTGTGCCCAGCAAAGAACTGGAGGTAGACAGTGATTATATACAACAGAAATTCTCTGCTTTACTCTCATGGAAAACATCCTCAAAC
Organism: Otolemur garnettii; assembly: GCF_000181295.1. Classification (NCBI taxonomy): domain Eukaryota; kingdom Metazoa; phylum Chordata; class Mammalia; order Primates; family Galagidae; genus Otolemur; species Otolemur garnettii. Next base: position 1,109,502 of record NW_003852648.1, on the reverse strand, counting down.
AAATTTTAAAAAATTGTTGTAAAAGGCCATACACTGCTCTGTAGAAAAGTTAAAATACTACATCTATTTGAAATATACAAGAAGAAACAGTAACAGTGCTGAATGGTAGAGGGGAAATTGTTATTTAGGAAAACAGGGAGGAAACTGGAAATTTAGGAATTTATCACCAGCCCTAGGAGAACTGGGGGTGGGGGTGGGGGGGAGACAGGGTCTTGGATTTGAAACTCTGCCTCCCACACATTTGGAAGACCCAAGAAAACAGGTGCCCTCTAGCACGCTAGGAGTTGCTGAGGTCCTCAAAGAACACCTCTCCGCCCACGCAGTCCCCGCATACCAGGTCAGGACGCTGCCTTGAGGAGAATTCCCTCCATACCCAACAATCTGGAGGAGATTGAGGGCGGCATGCGGGGAGCAGTCCAGAGGGGGCTTCAGGCTGGAGTGGGAGACGCCTGGCAAGGACCCAAGAGGAGGCCCAGGCCCACCCTGCAGCCAGAGGAGAATGAAGTCAGTACTTGGCACAAGCGACTGGGCTCCTCAGACTCCAGAGTTGACCCAGGGTAAGGGGACCAGAAGTCCCACTTTTGGCAGGACAGTCCAGATTTTTAACAATTTGTTCCTCATCACTCGGCGTTTTAAAAAAGTCCCGATTTTTGGAAAGAATGCACGAGAAGCTAGGGAACGTGGGAGAACAGGAAGGGAATATACGGTTTTCGGCTGCCATGTGACTATTTCACCAGGACATGAATTTTATATTATTTTTGTTAATTTTATAATGTTAAACTTTAATAAGAACAAATAATTGTTGAGAACTGATTATCGAGAACTGCTTATCAAAGTTTGCATTGTTGTCAGGCCCCTCCCCCCAGCAATGGTGTCCCACTTTATTAATGTTAAAATCTGGTCACCTTAACATAGACTCAAGATCAAAACAGCACACCTGTTAAACTAAGACAGACTGTTGACTCCAAGGGTTTTGTACAATATCATAACAAACCTTTTCCCTTTGACATGCTCTGAATTTTGTTGTTTGCAGGAAGCGTGTGTTTGTGCGTGCCTGGGCAAGAGTGCATGTAGTATCCACCAGTATCAGTGCCTGCCTAAGTTAGGAAAACTACATTCCTTGTTCTATATTGAGGAGAAGGATGCAAAAAGCAACATGAAATATTAGCCCTCATTTGTTTTAATTTACAAAATCATGTTAATTATTCTCAGGACTGGATATTTTTCCCTCAAAATTAAAACTTTTTTTTTTTTTGAAACAGAGCCTCAAGCTGTCTCCCTGAGTACAGTGTGTTGGCATCACAGCTTACAGCAACCTTTAACTCCTGGGCTCAAGTGATTCTCTTGTCTCAGCCTCCCAAGTAGCGGGATTATAGGTGCCCGCCACAATGCCCAGCTATTTTTTTGGTTGTGGTTGTCATTGTTGTTTGGCAGGCCCAGGCTGGATTCAAACCCTCCAGCTCTGGTGTATGTGGCTGGCACCTTACCCACTTGAGCTATAGGCACTGAGCCAAAATTAAAACAATTTTTTCTTTTGGATTTAATGAAGTATTGTTAGCTGAAGCCAGTTTGACAAGATGAGAGAGGTGTCAGACTGATGAAAGGTGTGCAGCCTGATTTAAAATCAAACCCTAAGCCCTTCCAAAGAACAATAAACCATATTTTACATGTAAAAAAAATCATAAATTTAAGTCTCACAGATACACAATCTTGTGTGTCTTCAAATATTTTAAAGGGTATAAAAAGTACCAGAATACCCAACCCTCCCCCACAAAATCGAGTGCTACAAAATTATATAAATTACATTTGAAATTATGTTCTTCAGTAGTCAAAAGAGTGTGAGAGGCATGTATTTTTTGCCACCATTTTTGTCTTTTAAGTGCTATGTTTTTATTAAAACAAAAATACTACAGTTTATTCATTCCTCTAACACCACTTTCCCTCTTATTCATTACAAGTCAGCAAATCTTTCCAGCTCTTTGTACATTCGGGTAGAGTGTCAATTTTCCTTGTAAATCAGGCAGAGCTTGGACTCTCTCCACATGTGCAATTCTTCAATTTGGTTATTTGTGCCCAAATATTCACATACATGGACTGAGCACCTGAAGCAATGACAGAGGATAGATGTAGATCTACTGGAGCTCCATGAAACTGCTGTTAAGTGATCCCCATTCTGGTGAAGCCCCAAATTTCCCATACTTAGCCAAGGGCACTTAATAATCCTATTGTCAATTCAGACTTCCTACCCCTGTTAACAAAATTTAAAAATTTCCTGTGGCATTTCCTAGCTATGTTGACATTATTTAGTTGGGATGCAGATACTTTGATTTTGAGTCTTTATTTTCTAGAGTTTCCTCAGAGCTTCATAGCCTCTTCTTCATTCCACTTCTGTCAAGACTGGGAGCTATAAAGTTTCAGAACACCGACAATGTGGCTGATTTCCTAAGGAATGCCTTTGAGGGTGTGGTACCTAACATCTAACATTGCTGGCCACAGATCATGAACAAAGATCTGTTGCAAGTACTTTTGATGAATAAGAACCCATTGTGATAAAGAAAATGTGAGATATATAAAAAAGAATGATGTAATGTCATTCACAACAACTTAGAACACAGGGATAGCAAACCAAATACCACATGTTCTCACCTATGAAAGCCAAACTACCAAAACACAGAAATATACAGAGTGTGGTACAAAGGGCACTAGAGACTCAGAAGAGGGTGGTGGCAGGGGGTTCTTGGAGGAAAAACTTTTTTTTTGTTTCGTTTTATTGGTTTTTCCAGTTGCCGGTTGCCTTCCATTCCCGGGTTTCACCTTATTCCCCTTTTCCTTTTACCCAAAAACACTTGTGCCCATAAATCCATCCAAATAAATAAATAAATAAAAAGAAATCAACTCTGTATCATGTTTTCTTCATCTTATAATTTCTTCTATTAAAAATCCATTCTAGGGTAGCGACTGTGGTTCAGTGAGTAGGGCGCCAGCTCCATACACTGAGGGTGGTATGTTCAAACCTGGCTTCAGCCAAACTGCAACCAAAAAATAGCCAGGCTTTGTGGCCAGCGCCCGTAGTCCCAGCTACTCCTGAGGCTGAGGCAAGAGAATCTCCTAAGCCCAAGAACTGGAGGTTGCTGTGAGCTGTGACACCATAGCCCTCTACCGAGGATGACAAAAAAAAAAAATCCACTCTAAAATGTGACCCATGGGCTGGGCATAGTGGCTCATGCCTATCTATAGTCCTAGCACTCTGGGAGGCTGAGACAAGTAGATTGCTGGAGGTCAGGAGTTCGAGACCAGCCTGAGCAAGAGTGAGACCCCATCTCTAAAAACTAGCTGGGCACCTTTCAGCCGGAAATGCCATCTTCTAGTAATTCACCAAATGACAAACACAAAGGGAAAGAGGAGAGGCACCCGATACATGTTATCTAGGCCTTTTAGAAAACATGGAGTTGTTCCTTTGGTCACATATATGTGAATCTACAAGAAAGGTGATATTGTAGACATCAAGGGAAACGGTACTGTTCAAAAAGGCAGGCCACACAAATGTTACCATGACAAAACTGGAAGAGTCTACAATGTTACCCAACATGCTGTTGGTCTTGTTATAAACAAACAAGGGCAAGATTCTTGCCAAGAGGAATAATGTTTGTATTGAGCATATTAAGCACTCTAAGAGCTGAGATAGTTTCCTGAAATGTGTGAAGGAAAATGATCAGAAAAAGAAGGAAGCCAAAGAAAAAGGTACCTGGGTTAAACTAAAGCACCAGTCTCCTCCACCCAGAGAAGCCCACTTTGTGAGAACTAATGGAAAGGAGCCTGAGCTCCTGGAACCCATTCCTTATGAATTCATGGCATAATAAGCATATAACATAGCACACAGGCGTACCAGTGGACCCATGTTTTTAGGTGCTGGAACCTATTTATTCCTCATGAGCTCGTGGCATAATAGGTGTACAGCATAGCACACAGAATAACCAATATACCCCGTATAACAGTGATATAAGGTGCTGGAACCTATTTCCCATGAATTCAAAAGTCAATCAATGCTTTGTCACATTCAATGGCAAGGTGCCTCCCTGAGCTACTGAAACCTCTTCCCAATGAATTCATGGCAGAGTAGATAAAAATAATAGCCTACTGCTACTGTAAAAATATTTCTCGTTCATTCACTAAAAGTGTGATATTTTTTCCCCCAAAGAAGTATTAAAGCAAATTTTAATGTGTCCCCTCCCCACCAAAAAAAAACTAGCTGGGCATTGTAGCAGGCACCTGTAGTCCCAGATACTCAGGAGCATGAGACAAGAGGATCACTTTAGCTCAAGAGTTTGAGGTTGCTCTGGGCTTTGATGCCAGGGCACTCTACTGAGGGCAACACAGTAAGACTCTGACTCAAATAAAATAAATAAAATAAAATAGTAAAATGTTACCCATTTTTCATTACCCATAGCTATTGATTGATTGGAGGTATTTAAATAAATTTTAGTTAAATTTAAATTTTATATCTTCAACTTTATGCCATAATATGAATCCAAACCTCTAAGGAAATATAATTTCATTAGGTGCTACACACTATTATAGATTGTAATGTAAATAAATCACTTTTATAATTGAACATTAATTTGAAAATGTATTGACTCTCTCATGACCTAGGAAACATTTTAGAGTACTTCTCTTTTGTTAAGTGGCATAAAAAATTTCTTTGTCAATTTTATCAATGTGACACATTTTTACAATTGAACTAATCTATAGATGTTGCCTGAGAATCTTTACCAAAGAAATATTGGAGGAAATGCGACATCTGGAGGTTGAAGTCTTTGGTTCCCAAGGTCTTTCTAGAAGTATAACCCATATGTGTGCCTTCTAAAAAATGATATCGCTTATAAAGAATCCAGAAGCAGAGTTGTTTTTGTGACGTAGGGTAGTGTAACTCTCCCTGATAACTCACTGAAGAAAAAGGTATGATGACAGATTTTGTCATGTCTCTTTAAATTGCCCAAAAGTAATAACCTTGCTAAAGAAAGCAAACTTGTTATTTCATGTTAGATGTTTTTGTATGTCTTAATTTATGTATTTTTAATATTACTAATGAATAATTCACTAAAATAGCTGTGCTATATCCAAAGACTGTTTGCATGCTTCATTATTTCTGTCCACATGATAAATATATGCTCATAGAATAGACTAAATGTTTCTGATTTTAGTACTGATTTCAGGCAATTTGTTTTTAAAAATATATCTGATCCTCTGTTTGGGACAGTGGAGGTTAAAAGATTGAAACTATAATGATACAACAGTTCCCTAGGAATTGAAATATCATACGTGCGATAAATTATTCTTGAACTAGATTTTAAAGGATAACTCTCATATCTACATGCATTTCATGGAAATGGTAATGTAAACAAATATACTATTTGAAATGTTAAAAAATATGTCAAAATATCCTGTATAGTTATTACTATGAACAACTTGTGATATTTCCTGCATATTATCATCTAGAAAAGCTGTATGCTGATTATTTTAATATATAATTGTATTTCATCTCTTTAACAATCGACAGGAAGTTAGCAATGTTGCTTATGCTATTGCTGGCCACCTTTAAAAATTACAAAGTAAGGCTCAGTGCCTGTGGCTCAAGTGGCTGAAGCACCAGCCACATACACCTAAGGTGGCGGGTTCGAATCCAGCCCGGGCCCGCCAAAAAAAAAATGATGGC
>NW_003852648.1:1093639-1103541 GCF_000181295.1 Otolemur garnettii | reverse complement strand
GGCCCACCAAACAACAATGATGGCCGCAACCAAATAAATAAATAAATAAATATTACGAAGATAACAGGAAACAGAGAAATATACTGAAGTTTCTCTTAGACTCAAAAGAGTCTCTAGACTCTTGTGTTGCATTTTACCATCATGATATACTCTGAAGGAGATCATGTGAGGTAACTTTAGCACAGGGAAACTTGAGAATTTGAATAAACAGAGGAGAAAAATAAATATTTAATTGCGAGTGGGACCATGAGAGTGAAACTTCTAATGGCCAGTAACTAAGATGTGATTTTGATAAAACAAATCAAAACTAATTATTAAGACTGGTTTGCTTCAGTAACCAACACCATAGTCAATACTATCAGTTAATACTAAATATTGCATTTTGATAGTTTATAGCACTTTTCATTTAATTTTTTTCTTCATTAGTAAAATTAGAATAATAAAGGAATCAAAAATAACTAAAAGGCTTTCTTTAGAAAAACAACTAGCATAAAGTTTTGCCAAAGCATCATTGAAAAATCATATGAATGTAAACTATGCAAGTAATTAATTATTATTGTTATACAAATAAAATGGTGGCATAAATTGTAAGATATTCTTGAAATGACACATGAATTATACATAAATAACAATGGAAAATACTATATACATATATATATTTTTTTCAGACAAAGTCTCACTCTATTGCCCTGGATAGAGTGCCATAGAGTCATAGCTCACAGTAACCTCAAACTCTTAGGCTCAAACAATCATCTTGCCTCAGCATCCCAAGTAGCTGAGAACTGCTTCAATGCCCAGCTAGTTTTCCTATTTTTAATAGAGACAGGATCTAGCTCTTGCTCAGGCTGGCATTTTATATTTTAAAATTATAACCCGCAAGTCTAGGTTTTTACAGAAGAAATTAAATAGTACTGAAATTAAAGCTCACTGCCAAATTAATTAATTTTACTCCTAAAAGGATAATCAAAATTGAAACATTTTTTAATTGAATGCTGTGACACAAGCCAAAAATAGGCAGAGATTAGAATATTTAATGTTTAATTAGGAGAATTCAGAAAAAAATAGGAAAGCATATAGTTTAAGAGGCCTGGATAAATGTTTAGCATTTAATTAAATAGTGGAATACATTTCTGGAAGAAAGAAGGATCTTTATTACAGGAGCAATGTCAGGTGGAATAAGAGGTGAAGTAGAGCAAAGTGAAGGAAATGGCCACACATTACCAACAGGAAAACAAAAGCAATTTGGTTGTGAGTATAATCACATTTTTATAGATGGCATTGCAAAGGAAGAAAGGAGGGCTCATATCATGTCTTAGAGAGCAACAGTGAAGTATAATCTATTATTCCATTGTCAGAGGAAGCTCATTCATTCATTTATTCATTGACCTAGATACTTTTTAGAGCAGCAGAGCAGAAAGAATAACTAAAATCTGGATCCACAGGGTTGATAAAGAACCTGTCATAGGTCTGTCTATGTAGACTGTTCAATATTGAAGGGAATGAGAAAACGATCCCTGGGTGTGTCCCAGCAGGACAATTAATTATGTTAATTCCCTCCATTCTAGGGAAATGATGTACATGTGCTCAATAGTAAAAGGTTGTAGGGTCTTGATATCATTTTAAATTCTTTATGTGCTTAGCTCTCCAATCCTATGGTTTTTAAAACTAACATGGGATGTCAGTTGAGTTGGAAAGGTACCTCATAAAAAAATATGCTCACCCATTGACTTCAAGATACTTGCCTTTTTTCCATTTCTTCTATCTCGATTCCTTGTAGAAACCATACACTGATGCTGACAGCTAGCTGCCTTTATAGGTGTAATGGGTTGTCTGCCTTTGTGGGTTTTTGCATCATCTTACCACTTTCTTCTTCATTCTAGGTTGCTGTAGCATATTAGCAGACATGGACAACTTCACCATCTTCACAGAATTGCTCCTCATGGGTATCTCAAGTTCCCGGGAGCTCCAGGTGTTCCAAGGTCTGCAGTTCTTAGTGATATACCTCAGAGCCTTGATTGGGAATCATACCTTGTACCATCATTATGATGAACCCACATCTTTACTCTCCATTGCTCCTTTCTGTGAGCAATTTATCCCTCATAAACCTTTGCTGCATCTCAGTAAGTGTTCCCAAATTGATTGTGAAGTCTCTGATATGTAGTAAGCTTATCTTACTCAAAGATTGTGCAGCTCATATTTTCTTTTATATTTTCTTTGCATCTGTAGAGCTTGCTCTCCTTATAGTGATGTCCTATGACTGCTATGTTGCCATTTGCCACCCTCTGCACTATGGGTTGACCATCACCCCACGTAAGTGCACACAGGCTCTTGGGTCAGTGGCTTGGTTTATTCTGCAATCCACACAGGCAACCTGTTCAGGCTTCCCTCTACAAAGTCCAATGTGATTCATTAGTATGTCTGTGATATTACCTCAAGTCATGAAAATATTGACTTCAGATGTCCAGTTTTCTGAATCTGTGATCTTCACTGTAAGTACTTGCCTTGTCTTATGTTTTGCCTTTTTGTCTATGTCATATTGTTGGGAGCCGACCTTCTGGGAGGCAAGGACCCCCAGTTTTGAGGAACTGCATTTGAGTCAAGGACCAAATGCAACCTGGCCCCAGCTATTTCCTGTTATGGCTGGTTCCTGAACCAGATTAGAATGGAGCCATGCCCTTTTGGTCAGTACTGACTATTGAGAATGCTATTTTGCTCTTAGGCTGTTTTTAATCAAGTTATACAATTATGACAAAATCATGCCTTCAAGCTACTCTATATAAAAGCTGTGCAATAAAGCTGAGGTTGCCTTTCCTATTGAGGAAAGGTCCTCCTGATCCCGCTATTTTCCGTCTCTCTTTTCCATCCTGCCCTGGTCTACTCCCAGGGTCTCTAGTAATTTTGCAAGGCTGGTTCCCAGCAGGTGGCGCCCCAAACAGGGTCCTGAGGAGTACTGACCCCGTGGGACACCCCAAAAGAGTTTTGCAGCGCTGCAGTTGACTCATACGTGAGTCCTTAACATCAAGTAGGTCATATACTTCTGTAAATTTAGGTAATTGAGGGGGTGCATTGTTCGTCAGGAGTAAAGCATGGGACACTTTGGGTCAAAGGACAGTGATTTGTATGTACAAGTGTTAAACTCTATGCTCACAGCTCACAGAGCCCGGGTGCAGATTTATCAATTGGAGCGTTTTTTTGTTTGTTTGTTTTTGTTTTTTTTGCAGCTTGTGCAGAAGTTATGTCCTTGGTTCCCTAAGGAGAGAACTGTTAATCAGGATACTTGGGCTAACGTTGGGTCCATTTGAGAGCTTATTACACTGCTTGAGGGCCTGATGGGATTCCCATAGAAACTTTTACCATCTGTAATTTGGTAAAGGATTGCCTTGACCTAAAACCTGAGGTTGAGGGAGTAAAGTCCCCTCCAGCGCACCCCCTTTGTGTCCGATCCTGATGATAGGGACACCTCTGATTTTCTCTCTAAAGAAGATCCTTTGTCTCCAGAGGAAGTGCAACAGCTTAAGGAAAAAGCCGCTTTAATATCATGGGGAAGAAGAATAGCCTCCTGGTATAGAAAATTATACTGTGATTTTGAGGGAATGCCTACCAAGGATTTGATTAAAGCTTTCGCAGCCTTACAGGTTGCCTTTAAGAAAAAGGAGTGGGATTGCTCCAAGTTCCCTCCCTCTACAGCTCCAGTTGTTCTGTCGGCTCCCGGGCTCCTGCAGTGCCTGTTCCCCAGGCTTCTGCTGCAGCTCCTTCCCCTCAGGCAACTTCCCCTTTGCTGTGCGCTGGGGATTCAAGGGCATCTTCCCCATCTGCTACTCTGTTGTAGCAAGCTTTGCATTTGGCCCGTGACATGGGGAAGGATATGTCAGGCTTCCACACTTTTCCTATTTGTGTGGATCCAGCTTCTAACCAGCAATACCATGAACCCATTCCCTTTAAAACTTTGAAGGATATAAAGGCAGGGGTCTCTCAATATGGAGCTACTGCCCCTTTCGTGATGGCCATGATAGACTCCTTAGGGGATGACACTTTGCCACCTAATGATTGGAAAATTATTGCTAGGGCATGTCTCTGGGGGCAGGGGGGATATCTTTTGTGGAAGGCAGAATACATGGACTAAGCTGATGAAATGGTTCAGCGCAACTCCCAAGCTAACGATGGAGTTTCCTATGATATGCTCACAGAAATAGGAAATTACTCTGATATGGCCACCCAAGTTAATTTGCCTCAGTTTGTGTACCATCAGGTTGCCACTATGGCACTAGCAGCCTGGAGAAGGCTCCCCTCACAGCTCTGAACAGAGGAGCTGAGTAAAATTCACTAGGGCCCTGATGAAAAATAACAAGATTTGTTGCCGGCTGCTGCAAGCTGTGGGGCATGTAATCTCTGACCCCGAGGCTGGGACTTTGATTGTTTGCCAATTATCCTTTGAGATTGCTAATTCTGCCTGTCAAGCTGAAATCTGCCCTTATGAAAAACAAGTTTCCCTGGAAGACTATATTCGCCTCTGTGCAGAGATTGGATCTCACATTCAAGGGGCCGTGTTCGCAGCTGGGATGAAAGGGGTACACATTGGAGTCGTGTATCAGCAGATGCAAAGAAATAACCAACAGGGTAAATCCCCTCATGCTTCTGGGCCCCAAAGAAATGACAATTATTTCAACTGCAGAAAGCCTGGTCATTTTAGTAAGCACTGTTCACAATGCGCTCAGGAAACTTCAGCGCCTACGTGCCCACGACCCACTTCTTTATGTACCAAATGTCAACAAGGCTTTCTTTGGCCTAATGAATGCAGATCAAAAACTAATTCTCAGGGCAGGCCTCTTAAGCCAACTTTGGGGAAACTAGGTCCCGGCCTCGCCCCAGACCCACCAAACAATAGGGGCAGTTACAAGGAGGGGGAGACAGTCCTGTCTCAACAGTCCTCGCTCCCTGAAAGTGCATTGAATCCCTTGAATACGTCCACTACGTATTAACCCCAGCGCTAGGACCTCAGAGAATTCCCACAGGCATTTTTGGTCCCCTCGTTGAGGGTACTGTGGGACTTCTGCTTGGGTGAAGCAGCTCTGCCATGCAGGGACTCCAAGTTCTCCCTGGAGTTATTGACTGATTATGAAGGAGAAGTCAAAGTTATGGCTACAGCTTCTCATGGTATTGTGTCTGTCATTCCAGAAGAATGCATTGCTCAGCTTATTCTTGTGCCTTTTCAAAAATGTGGACAGGTTCAGAAGGGAGGGAGCAGAAGATCTGAGGTCTTTGGGTCCTCCAATGCCTATTGGATCAGAGCTATTTCTCAGGAAGGCCCCCAACTCATGCTTACTATTCAAGGCTGTTCTTTCCCGTATCCTTGATACCAGGGCAGATATTTCAGTCATGTCAAAGCAACCTTGGCCTTCACCCTGGCCTCTAACCCAGTCCATGACTCAGTTGCAGGGAATAGGTTCGAGTCAAAATCCCCTTCAAAGTTCTGCCCTCCTTACTTGGACCCACCCAGAAGGTAATTCTGATACTTTCCAAACTTTTGTGCTGGAACACCTTCCGTGCAATTTACAGAGGAGAGTTGTTCTCAAACAATTGGGAGCATAGCTTGTCTGCCCAAGTGAAACTATATCTAATTTGATGATTAAACAAGGTTTTAATCCCCTATCAGGGTTGGGTAAACATGCTCAGAGTATACATAACCCAGCCATTGCAATTGCAACCACAACCCCCAAGCCAGGGCCTTGGTTTTGAGCCTTTTCCTATAGGCCAGGGATTGTGGCTGCTCACCTGACTGTGGATCCTATTATATGGAAAACATCTGACCCCGTCTGGGTAGGTCAGTGACCTCTGACTCAAGAAAAACTTCAGGTAGCCGAGACATTGGTACAAGAGCAATTGGACCTTAGTCATACTGAGCCCTCTAATAGCCCTTGGAATATTCCAATTTTTTTATTAAGAAAAAATCAGGAAAATGGAGGCTGCTACAGGACCTCCGTGCCGTTAATGCTACTATGGAGGTTATGGGAACTTTGCAAGCCTAGATTACCATCTTCTGTTGCTGTCCACCATTCTTGGCCTGCTTATGTAATTGATCTTAAGGACTGCTTTTTTACTATTCTTCTTGCACCCCAGGATTGCTGGCATTTTCCTTTTAGCCTCCCATTTGTTAATTTTCAATAACCTATGCATTTTCAGTAGTGTGTTTTGCCTCAGGGAATGGCTAACAGTCCCACTCTTTGCCAGAAATTTGTAGCTCAAATTCTTTCCCACTCCAGCAGCAATATCCACAGGTTTACTGTATTCACTACTTGGATGACACTCTTTTGTTTCATCCTTCCAAAGACGTTTTAGATAAAATGCTGAGTCATTTAACTTGTCATTTTGCTCAGCATAATTTGGTTGTAGCCCCTGAAAAAATTCAACAGACTTATCCCTTGGATTACTTGGGCATGAAAGTTTTCCAAAGTACTGTGTAGCCTCAACACCTTGTGTTAGATATCTCCCATCTGCAGAGTTTGAATGATTTTCAAAAACTCTCAGGTGGTGGCGCCTGTAGCTCAAGCGGCTAAGGGGCCAACCTCATACACCAGAGCTGGCAGGTTCAAATCCAGCCCAGGCCTGCAAAACAGTGACAACTACATCCAAAAAATAGCCAGGCATTGTGGCGGGCACCTGTAGTCCCAGCTACTTGGGAGGCTGAGGCAAGAGAATCACTTAAGTCCAGGAGTTGGAGGTTGCTATGAGCTGTAACGCTATGGCACTCTATCCAGGGCGATAGTTTGAGGCTCTGTCTCAAAAAAAAAAAAAAAAAAAAAAAAAAAACTCTTAGGTGACATTAACTGGATGTGCCCATTGCTCCATATCACAACTCATGAATTACTTCCTTTATTTGACATTTTATGGGGGGGCCCTTCTCCCACTTCTTCAGCACGTGCTGCCTTACCACCAGTGGAGCAAGCTCTAAAACAGGCTCAGGTGACTCAAATAGATTATGCTTTTCCTTTAACATTTATAGTTTTAGATATTTCTTCATTTCCCACTGGTGTATTTTGGCAGAAAGTCCCTATTGAATGGGTGCATTTGCCATCTTCTCAACGCCCTACACTGTGTCCTTATCCTGATTTAGTCGCTCAACCCATCACAGCTGCCCACATACGTGTGTGACAACTATGTGGGATTAACCCTCATTTTATTATAGTTCCTTATACTGCAGCACAAGTGAGTCAATTATGGCAGTTTAATACTGTTTGGCAGCTTGCTTTTGCCAGTTTTACGGGTCAGATTACTTATCATTACCCTGGATCTAAGTTACTTTCCTTTTTACGCCAGCACCCTTTGATTTTTCCTCACCTTCGTTCTGCTGTCCCACTTCCCCATGCAGATCTTGCCTTTACTGATAGTTCCTCTTCTGGCTATGCTGCCTTAGTTTTAAATGGTCAGACTTTTAAATGTCATACTTCTCTTTCTTCTGCCCAAACAGTTGAACTAGTTGCAGCTCATTTAACTTTTCAAAAATCTTTCCGTCCTTTAAATCTTTATACTGATAGCGATTGGATTTTTCACTGTTTGCATGTTTTAGAGGAAGCCACCATTGGCCCTTCAGTCGACTCAGCTCTCCAAACACTTTTGTTACAGGTTCAGCAGACTTTACATGCTCAGTCTACCCACTATTAGGTTGGTCACCTTCATGGTCATACTGCTTTGCCTGGGTCTTTAGCTGAAGGCAATGCCCTAGCTGAGTCTCTCTGTCCTGTGGGCTTGGTTATGTTGTCTAAGACTGATAAGGCCCAAGCTTCTCATGCCATTCACCATCGAAATGCACATACCTTGCATCTGCAGTATGGTATTTCAAAAGAAGCAGTTGGACAGATTGTGAAGCAATGTTCTCATTGCTTACTTCATGTTCCAGTACCCATTATGGGGTTACTCGAGGCCTCTTGCCTGGGCAGTTATGGTAAACGATGTCATACATTTTTCTTCTTTTGGTAAACTTGATTATATGCATGTTTGTGTGGATACTTATTTTGGGCTGCTTGTGGCTTCTGCCTATTCTGAGGGAAGCTATCAAGGATGTTAAAGCACACCTTTTGCACTGTTTTTCTGTTCTTAAAGTTCCCAAGGTTATCAAAGCAGACAACGCCCCTGCCTACACATCCAAAGCCCTTGCTGCTTTTATGGCACAGTTTTCTATCCACCATTCTTTTGGCATTCTTCAATCCTCAGGGCTAGGGCATTGTGGAACAGGCTCATCCATGCCGAAAGCTCCAATTGGAAAAAATTAAGAAGAAGGAGTTATATTTCCTGACACCTCAGAATTCTCTCTCATGCCCTTTTTGTCCTTAATTTTCTTTCATTAGATCAGAAAGGCAGGTGGGCTGAGGATCGCTTTTGGCATCCCGGTCCTGGCTCCTTCCCCTTGGTTAAGCGGAAGGACCCCCTCCCCCCCCATAGGAGAGTGGTTTGGCCCCAACCTGGTGCTCATTTGGGGACCAGGGCATGTTTGTATTTTTCCAGAGACCTCGGATGAACCCCACTGGCTTCTGAAGAGGCTTGTCAAGGCGGCGGGGTTCCCTTGCAGTGACCCCAGTTGCCGGATCCCCTCTCTCAAGAAAATGAAGCTAGAGTATCCCGTTCCCCCTCACTGAGACCCTGCAACAAAGGGACCCTCCGGACTATCTCAGAGAACCTAGTCAGCCCAGCTACAACCTGGGGACAAGTGAAGCTGCTGACTTCTCAGGCAGAGGACCTACTCTGGAGGCAGGCAACAGCTGCCCATGCCTGATCACCTTTTTGTGGCTGTTAGCACTGCTAACGTTGCAGGTTGGCCTTAATACTAAGGTATTAGTTTCTTGTGGTTTTTTTTTTGTAGGTACAGAGTCTCACTTTGTCGCCTTTGCCCTGGATAGAATGTCCTGGCATCACACAGCTCACAGCAAGCTCCAGCTCTTGGGCTTAGGCGATTCTCTTGCCTCAGCCTCCGGAGTAGATGGGACTACAGGATCTGCTACAATACCTGGCTATTTTTTTGTGGCAGTTTGGCCGCCCGGCTTGAATAGGGTGACCAGATGTTCTGCTTTTGGCGGGACAATCCCGGTTTTTAACAATTTGTCCCATGTCCCGAGGCGTTTTAAAAAAGTCCCGATTTTTGGAAAGAATGCACGAACAGGCAGAAGAGCAGGAAGGGAATATAGGGTTTTGGGCTGCCATGTGGCTATTTCACCAGAATATGAGTTTTATATTATTTTTGTTAATTTTATAAACTGTAATAACAAATAATTGTTGAGAAGTGATTATTAAGAACTGCTTATCAAAGTTTGCATTGTTGTCAGGCCCTGCCCTGCCCTGTGTCCTGCCCAGCGCCCCCCAACCATGTTGTCCCGCTTTAACCAATGTTAAAATCTGGTCACCCTAGGCTTGAACCTGACACCCTTGTATACCGGGGCCAGCACCCTACTCACTGAGCCACAAGTGCTGCCCAAGGTATTAGTTTTCGATTTACATTTTTTTTTGTTGGTAGGGACAGAGTCTCACTTTATTGCCCTCAGTAGAGTGTCATGGCGTCACACAGCTCACAGCAACCTCTAACTCCTGGGCCTTGGCCATTCTCTTGCCTCAGCCTCCCAGGTAGCTGGTACTACAGGTGCCCGCCCCAACACCCAGCTTTTTTTTTTTTTTTCTTTTTGTTGTAGTTTGGCGGAGGCTGACTGGGCTCCAACTGCCACCCTCAGTATTTGGGGCCAGTGCCCCTCCCACTGAGCTACAGGGGCAGCCCGATATACTTTTTTTTTTTTTTTTTAAATAGTCTTACTATGTCTCCCTCAGTAGAGTGCTATGGTGTCACAACTCACAGCAACCTCAAACTCTTGTGCTTAAGCAGTTCTCTTGCCTCAGCCTCCCAAGTAATTAGGACTACAGGC
>NW_003852648.1:1083771-1093619 GCF_000181295.1 Otolemur garnettii | reverse complement strand
TTTTTTTTTTTTTTTGAAACAGTCTTACTATGTCTCCCTCAGTAGAGTGCTATGGTGTCACAACTCACAGCAACCTCAAACTCTTGGGCTTAAGCAATTCTCTTGCCTCAGCCTCCCAAGTAGCTGGAACTACAGGCGTCCGCCACAACACCCGGCTATCTTTTGTTGCAGTTGTCATTGTTGGTGTAGCAGGCCCAGGCCGGGTTCCAAATGCCAGTATCGGTGTATGTGGCTGGTGCTATAACCACTGTGCTATGGGTGCCTACCCTTGATTTCCTTTTCTACTATATTGAATTGTTTTCTCTCTCTCCCCTCTTCTTGGAAGTCTATCATTCTACAGGTCTCCAAGGGTCTGTTTTTTTTTTCTTGATTTTTCCTCTTCCCTCTTTAGATAATTAGATAATTCCTATTGCTTTTTCTTCTGTTTCTAATATATAAAGTAATAGTATAGTTTTATATAATGAGATACAATGTTTTATCCATATTTTATTTTTTGTTAGAGGTGTAGTTCAACAAGATACTCTGCCATTACTGAAGTCCAGAATCTCTGTTTTGCTTCCTGACTTTTTTTTAGCAGTTTTTTGGCCAGGGCTGGGTTTGAACCCACCACCTCCTGTATATGGGGGCTGGCGCCCCACTCCTTTGAGCCACAGGTGCCGCCCTCTTTTTCTGACTTTATATAAATGAAATTATATCATATATGTACTTTTATATCTACTCTCTATTATGCTATATTATATTTGTGATAGGTATCCATGCTATTGTAGAAAGGTATACCATGATGCCTTGGAATCCAAACTTCATCCATTCCATAGCCCCATTTGAGCTCCAAATTGTTCAAGTTCCAAGACAATTTTCCCCTTTAAAATAATAGAAACTGGGTTAAATCATTTCTGGGCCCACAAACTCAAATTTTCAAAATTATTTTAACAGTAAATATAGTGGATTTAAATATTAACAAATAATATTTGAGTAAAAATGTAAATTAGTAAAATTAAATGAGTAAAAATGTAAATTAGTAAAATTAAAAATATAAAAACCTGGGCAGTGCACATAGTGGATAGGGCGCCAGCCACATACATCCAGGCTGGTGGTTTCAAACCTGGACTGGGCCACCTAACAATGATAAATGTAACAAAAAAAAAAAAATAGCTGGGCGTTGTGGCAGGTGCCTGTAGTCCCAGCTACTAGGGAGCCTGAGGCAAGAGAATCGCTTGAGCCCAAGAGTTTGAGGTTGCTGTGAGCTGTGACACCACAGCACTCTACTGAGGGCAACAAAGTGAGACTCTGTCTCAAAAAAAACCCATATACATATAAAAACCTAAAAATATAAAAGCCTGTTGTATCACAATTGAACACTTGGCTTGAAACATACCCCTTACAGTTCACAAACTCCGTAAACTGAAATAAGGGATCCAGCTTGCATCACATGTGGAAGCTCTAGGACAGAGAGGCAGCTGTGAAGCTACCAGAAGCCACACCTCTGGTAGCCTTCTGATTGTCTGCCCATCATTTAGAGACCTGGTCCCCAGGAATCACCATGCAACAGGACCCAATGCTGACCAGGTATCCATAGCTACAGCTCTTTGCACCTGTCCACAAGAATGTCCCCTTTGTGCCTTCTGCAAATCCACTAGACTGCTATGTATCATTCCAACTGAACCACTTCATGGATTGGAACCACTCTAAATTTATCCTCAACCTGAAGAAGATAATTGTTTACAGCACCCCAGAACAACTGAAACATCTGAAGAACTTTGACCTGTTGAACCCAGAGGGAAGGATTGGATGCTGAGAGGGCCTAGATGGGAGAAGATGATGAACAGGCTTTGTGGGAGAGGGAGGGAGCAAACACTGGTTTCTGGAGCTTTTCTCTTAAGGGTCCCTACTCTCCTTCAAACCCATGCAGCCCAGCCTGTTCTCACAGTTGGATATAAAGAGTCCCTTTTCTAGAAATCAGTTCTCCATTTAAGTCCCTATCTGCAACTTCTCTTGGAATGAGTCTCCTCCTTTTCTGTGTTAAACCATCCAAACAAATCTAAAATGCAAAGGATGTTGCTAAGAAATGTCCTGCCCAGGGTGTCTCTGATTTCCACATCTCCATGGTACCCCAAAAGTAAAGATCCCAGCTGCTCACCTTCTTCTTATAAATGCTGAACACATTTACCTGGAAGGCAGAGATCTAATGCCTGTCAGAAAGACTCCCTAGCACATGACCACCCCATCCATTGCACTACAGCAGGGCCACTAGGGGCAGGGGATGTGCACAAAACAGCACTCATACCTGCATTATGTTCTCAACAGAGGAGGAGGCATGGCAGCTGGGGCTCAGGAATCTATTTCAACTCTCTCTGATGATGAACATGGAAATTGAGGCCTCAAAATCCACCCTTTTCCAAAGCAAAGTGTTTAGCCACTTAGGAGCTGCCTGGCCATGAAGGGACCCAATTCCATTCTTCTCCAATGGTCACCACCTGAGGGAAAAGCTGAGTCTGGTTTCTCCAAAACTTCAAGCAGCTCTGCAATCACCACTCAGGGAGCAGACAATGGACATAGAGCCTCTGCAACTCACAGGGTAGATGAGCCTGATGCTCCAGCTCCCAGGTGCAGCTGTGAAGCTTTCATGAGAGATTTACTGAGTGCTGAGACCAAAGTGCTCAGTGTTAAGCCTCTATCCTCTAGTGCAGTGGTTCTCAACCTGTGGGTTGCAGAACCCACAGACCATCAGAAAACACATCCTTCGTATCAGATATGTACGTTATAATTCATAACAGTAGCAAAATTATAGTTATGAAGTAGCAATGAAAATAATTTTATGGTTGGGGGTCACCACAACATGAGGAACTGTATTAAAGGGTCCTGAAATTAGGAAGGTTGAGAACTGCTGCTCTAGAGCTTCAGGATCCTGGTTTCTAACCTTCCTACACAGCTCACTCACATTCACAAAATCCTTCATAGTAGTGTTCAGCATCACCAGGCCACTGAAGAATGTGCCCAGGAAGCAGATGTCACCTTGTGTCATTGCTATGGTAATGGTGATGAACACCCATCCTCAGATGCCTGTCCCTGAAATTTCAATAATCCCTGTCGCCTAGACTCCTTTACTCAATTATTCCACCATGGAGCAGCCAAAGACCCTCAGCTGCCTTTCCCAGTTCTCTCCATCTTCTTTCCCCAGCTCGTCTTGAAGGCTACCAAGCAACCACTAGTTATCTCTATAGGGGGATTTCAACAAGTCAAAATATCTTTAGGTCTCAAGATCCACCCTTTCCCAATTCACTGAGTCCAACTTTTCCAGACCCTTGCTCTGATTTCACTGATGAAAGTATTTTAATCACTGTCACAACAGACATGAAGGATTGGAGGAAAAGGCCCCTGCTTTATGGACACGGAGACTTCCAGCTAAATGGAAGGTGCCCCTTTCCTGATTCCTTCAACTCCCTATCACAAAAACACATTCTTCTGCCAATGCTGCTTCATGTGGGCTCTCTGGGGCTCTTCTCCAGGGTGGCCCACTTGGAGTTCCACACCTGCCAGGGCCAGGAACAAAGTCAATGAGACTAACCTCCACTCACTCAGTTACAACTCAGCCTCCCTCACTTTGGACTCTGGTTAACAATTGTTAAGTCACCTGCTACAGTGGTATTGCCACCTCCAGTCAACTGTGAGTCTAGATTCACTCCCAGCTCCCACACTCACATGAAGTATCACTTTAGATAAAGTGAAGTAGCACTTTAGATACTCAACCCTGAGAATTTTCCTAATCTGAAAACTGTGATGGAGACTATGCCTACCACACCGCGTCTGCTGAGAGCTCCATTTCAAGTAACTATCATCATTGTTCTCACCATCATGCACCAGAGAAGAGGCAGGCACAGACTCTCAAAGTTCTGTTCTTTCTTGAACCACATCACAAACCTGTGAGCCTTTACAACAGGCTCATCACCCATACATATTCCAGATGAGATAACACAGACTAAAGAGGAAAGTCACTGCCACAGAGGCCCCAAGAGAGGCTGTCTCCTTCCACAACCTGGCATCCTTGATCAAGCTGCCTCCCTCCCAGGCTTCAGCACTACCATTACCCAAGGTCTGACCTCCTGGAATCTGCTTATCTAGTTCTTTAGCCAAGTACATCCATGCTGGGAGGGGGGGAACAACATATTCTGGGAGGCCTTACTGAGCTCCTTCTGTCTATACCAGCTCCACAAGTTTATCATGGTCTTGTGGAATTGCTGTCACAAGGCCATGTAAACTTGTCACAGTTTGTGTAAAGCAGTTTGCACAGAACTACCTTTTCCAACACTCAGAAAGGCCACCCACGGTACACCTAACTAATAAAAACAGGGCCTTCTCAGGGTAATTGGGGAAACTTGCCTTCTTTACATGGAATATTCTAAGATCTGGTGAGTCTCCCAGATTCTTCTCATAAGTCACCTTGAGCACATGTCACTGCTACCTGGCAATGGGCTAGGAATCGTGTGGTGATTGGCAGTGTCTCTAAAGTGAGAGAGCAGGGAATCATAGCAAAAACATGTCTATCCTAAGTATACCCATTGAAACTCCAAACTGGGCAACACAACTGCTCCCCTAGCCCATGGGATTCCCCTGCCATCCCAATCCCTAATACAAGCAGCCAACCTGTCCTCATGCAGTGCACACAGAAGCATCAGAATTTTCAGAATTCCTTCCTAAGGAATTGCTAGGATAACTTAAGGTAGGGGGTAAGGCTCCCTGCATTGACCCAGAATCTTGGAGACACCTACCTTCTAATAGGATGGCCCGGCATTGAAGTCAGAGACCTGTTAATTCTACCAGTTCATCACTCCTGCAGAACAACCCACCTGCCATCACCACATCACATTACCAGGACCTCCTTTCTTCACACTTCTGACCTGACAATGGACAAACATGTCTCTCTTCCAGTTAGCCTAAATTAGATACGATGGGTGATGTGTACATTGAACTTTCAGTGAGAAGGTAAAACACACACACTCCTGATCCAGTACTTCTTCCAATCTGCAATTTTCTCTGCTCCCTCAACACTTGCTTTACACCTCCTGGCCCCCATTTTTATTTGATGAGCAGACTGTAGATAGTGTGATTATTTTTGCATGTGATACCTAAATTTTCAGAAAGTTTTTCTGTGGAGAAAAAGATAATAAATTTGGGCATAACGGGGATTGTACAAGTTCAATTGCCTATATTTGAGAACCTAGTGAATCCAAACTGTGTGGTTGACAGCTTCCACAGAGCTACCCTGAACCCCTAAAGGCTCCATGGTACTGGATAAATATTTGTGGAGTACCTTGAATGTTAATATGTTATACTGACTTCTGATCAATCCTTCTTAGGAATACTTCTCAGATGTTTACTTTATCACCTGTTCCTTGTCTAAGAGCAACTATTGCCATAAATTCTGTACTTAGGTCAAAGCAACCTTTATGTTATCACAAATTACAGATAATGAAGGAAAAAGAATTGGCATTTTTATCTGTTCCAGGAAGGCCAACTTTAATTTTACACATTAACATGTATGCCCTTTTGTTATACTATATAAGCCCTGTGTCTGGGGTGTAAGAACATGGACATCCTCCTGTCTTATTGCTACCCGTGACCATGCACCCATCTATAAATTTTCTAATAAATCACTCCTTCTACTGACAAACTGAATTTGTCTGCCTTTTCTTGTGGTTTCCTGGCTCTTTCTATGTTGGGCATCACCTTGCACATATGGAACTTTTAGAAAACAACTGTATGAGCTAGCCAACACAAATATGGGCAATCAAATATGGGCAAGGGTAGAAAAGTATTGGAGTGAAAAATCTTAGATGTCACTCCTCATCAACTTGTGGTGGTATTGCCATTTGCGAAATGCATGTGGACTATGAATTGACTACAGGGATGCCCCCGAAATGGCAGAGAGACTAGAAAACTTCACAATACTGCATTACACTCTAGGGTAAGATCACCATGTGGCAATAACAGTGAAATGGAACTTACTAGAGTTTTGCAAGGAGCCACAGAAGAAAGTTATCTGCTGAGATAAAGGTTAAAAAGCTAGATGAAGGATTATTGTTAGAATAGAATATGAAAATATCAACATCTATGTTAGCATTTAGCTTTGTGGATAAGTATGCAACTGAGAAGTCACAATGGGAAAATCTATCCTGCTATTTTGTGCAACTTGGAGAGCAGAAGCTGACCCTGACTAAAAGTGTGAGCATGAGACGGTCCTTTTATGTTCAGAAATTTGAAGGACAAAAAGTTCATATAATTACTTTAACTGAATACATGGCAAGTAAAAGGAGGATTTCTATGGGGATGATTCTGAACCCTGGAGACATGAGATATGTTAAGAAATAAAACTAAGTTTGGCTTGAGAATGTGGTCAAGTTTGCTTGGAAATCATCAACTTCTTTGAAATTATCTGTTTTGTTACACCATTTCCATTTTCTTCTGAAGATAGGTATATAC
The DNA here is from genome assembly GCF_000181295.1 of Otolemur garnettii. NCBI lineage: Eukaryota > Metazoa > Chordata > Mammalia > Primates > Galagidae > Otolemur > Otolemur garnettii. The sequence goes on along the minus strand of NW_003852648.1, from coordinate 1,087,142 downwards.
ACAGGTTATTTCTGCCCCATAGTCCTCTTACACAGTTTACTTATGTTGACATATTGTATGCTGTATTAAATCTAAATCAAAACAAAATGTTTTGATGTGTACGATGGGCCTAGAAAAGGGCATGTGCAAAAAAAAAAAAAAACCTGGGTAAAATTTTATGAATAGTGGTTCAGGATTTAAAGATAAGGCTTCAAATTAAACTCTCACATAATCTTTGATGTAACAATATCCCTCATTGTTACAATGAAGTGAAAATTACACAAAATAACTTGGAGAACAATATTCTCCAAAATACTAAAAATTTACATCCTCAGGAAAGAGGTTATTCCACTGTATTACCAAAATAGTATGTTATTTTCACCTGTTAACTACAATCTTGGACAAGGTAAGAAAGTTTAGCATTAGTGAAAGAATCACATTTTATTCATTGTGCATCAATGTCAAAACATTAAAAGCCATTTAGTTTTATTAATCTAGACAAGTTTATTAGCTCATAACCTAAAAAAAGCATTCTGAAATTCACTGTGTGCTCCTGGTCACAAACACTCGAGAAACATTACTTTTATCTAGGATAGTACTCTTAAGAGTAAGGCTTTCTTTAAAGATGGAGGCTAGTGCATACGGACTTGAATATTTGTATGACCTTTCAAGTAGGACTTATCTTTACTGTTCTCTGATATACGTAAAGATGTAGAAGTTATTTTTATTTTCCAGTGATATCTGTAACGATGTTTTTATTTCTACTCATATTATATCAATTAATATAAAGATTTCTATGTCCTCTATCACATCAATAATATTCAAGACTCGTTTATTTTTACTATAAAAATATGTCAGTAACTAAGGAGCCAGTTTTTTCCTACTCAAGACAAAAGAGGTAAAATAATGCATTTTCAAAATGTAGTAAGTTTTACTCTTTAATACAGAGAGAAAATGTCTCAATTACCCAGTGTGTGCTTACATGCATTTATGATTCAAACCTCTCCTCCAAAAAAAAAAAAAAACTTTAGATTTTCTTAATGTAGTTTATATTTGCCATTGAATTTCCATAGAAAAATTGATAGTAATCATATTCACATAACATTAATGGCCACTCTTAACCCCAAGGCAGAAACAAAGTATCACATAGTTTCATATAAATGTTAAGAATAAAGTTATACCATCAACTAATTTGAGGATTGAACTACATCAATATTTGCCTTTGAATATTTTCTTAGAGTGCCACACCATCAAAGCTCACAGCTACCTCAAACTCTTGGACTCAAGCGATCCTCTTGCCTCAGACTCTCAAGTAGCAGGGGCATCAGGCACCCATCACAATGATCAGCTTTTTTTTTTTTTTTAGCAGAGAGGGAGGTTTCATTCTTGCTCAGGCTGGTTCAGAACACCCAAGCTCAAGCAATCTACCTGCCTCCTCCTCTCATAATGCTAGGATTATAGATGTAAGCCATTGTCCCGCCACTTTTGAAAAATTTTAATATTTTTAATGCAAAGCATCCATAAATATACTAATAATTACACCTGTCAAAAGATAAAGTTTATTGTTCTTCGAAAAAACAACACCAAGTTATCTGGACTTTACATTTTTCTCTACAGTGAATACGTGAAATTAATGTAAAGTCTGGAAACGTCCTTTAGGTTTTACTTGTGTGAATCCTCTGGGCACTTAAGAGTTAAATTTTAATTAAATAATTCCACACATTTATTGTACTGTGTTAAATGTTTGCCTTTGTATGAACTCCCTGGTGATGTCCAAGTTATATTTGGGATAAAACTCTTTTCACGTGTATTACACCTATAGGGTTTCTGTAGTACAAATTTTCAGACTTTTTACATTTGTAGAGTTTCTCGTCCATATTAAATTCCTCATATTGTCTAAGGCCTGAACACTTAAGAATATGCCAGTCTTCAAATGTTTATGGTTTGTTTGTGGTATATATTTTCTTATGTTGAATACGCCTTGAAAGACAGTTAAGTTTTCCTATATTCCTCAAATTTTTAGGGTTTCTCCTCAGTATCACGGATTTTTTTGATGTTGAGTAAAATGTGAAAAGGCTTTGCCAAATTCTTCACATTAGTATTACTTTTCTTTTCTTTCTTTCTTTCTTTTTTTTTTTTTTGAGACAGAGCCTCAAGCTATCCCCCCTGGGTAGAGTGCCATGGCATTCTAGCTCACAGCAACCTCCAACTCCTGGGCTCAAGCAAGTCTCCTGCCTCTGCCTCCAAAGGAGCTGGGACCACAGGCGCGGGCCACAACGCCCGGCTATTTTTTGGTTGCAGCTGTCATTGTTGTTTTGGTGGGCCCAGGCTGGATTTGAACCCACCACCTTAGGTGTATGTGGCTGGCACCTTAGCCACTTGAGCCACAGGCGCTGAGCCAGTATTACTTTTCTTTAGTATGAATTTTCTTATGTTTATTAAAGCTAAAATGAGAGGTAAAGGCTTCCGTACATTCTTCATGTTTGTAGGGTTTCTTTCCAACGTGAATTCTCTGATGTTGTCTAAGTTTTGAGCCCCATTTAAAGGCCTTGCCACATTCTTCTCATTTGTAGGGTTTATCTCCAGTATGAATTCTTCGGTGCTGTGCAAGGGTTGAACTACAGTGAAAGGCTATGCTGCATTCTTCACATTTGTAGGGTTTCTCTCTACTATGAATTCTCCGATGTCGTATAAAGGTGGAGCATTGGCTAAAGTCTTTGCCACATTCTTCACATTTGTAGGGTTTCACTCCAGTGTGAATTCTCTGATGTTGTGTAAGTTTTGAGCCCCAGTTAAAGGCCTTGCCACATTCTTCACATTTGTAGGGTTTCTCTCCAGTATGAATTCTTCGGTGCTGTACAAGGGTTGAGCTATGGTTAAAGGCTTTGCCACATTCTTCACATTTGTAGGATTTCCCTCCGGTATGAATTCTCCGATGTCGTATAAAGGTAGAGCACTGGCTAAAGTCTTTGCCACATTCTTTACATTTGTAGGGTTTCTCTCCAGTGTGAATTCTTTGATGTTGTATAAGTTTTGAGCACTGGTTAAAAGCTTTGCCACATTCTTCACATTTGTAGGGTTTCACTCCAGTGTGAATTCTCTGATGCTGTGTACGGCTTGAGCATTGGTTAAAGGCTTTACCACATTCTTCACATTTGTAGGGTTTCTCTCCAGTATGAGTTATCTGATGTTGTGTAAGGGTTGAACGCCAGTTAAAGGCTTTGCCACACTCTTCACATTTGTAGGGTTTCACTCCAGTGTGAATTCTCTGATGTTGTGTAAGGTGTGAGCACTGGTTAAAGGCTTTGCCACATTCTTCACATTTGTAGGGTTTTTCTCCAGTATGAATTCTCTGATGTTGTGTAAGGGTTGAGCACTGGCTAAAGGCTTTG
>NW_003852648.1:1071686-1083171 GCF_000181295.1 Otolemur garnettii | reverse complement strand
CCACAACGCCCGGCTATTTTTTGGTTGCAGCCATCATTGTTGTTTGGCGGGTCCAGGCTGGATTCAAACCCGCCACCTTAGGTGTATGTGGCTGGCGCCTTAGCTGCTTGAGCCACAGGCGCCGAGCCCACTCAAGGTTTTTTTAAGTTTATTGCATTGACAATTTCTCTCATCAACATAGCCACCTAAATAAATATTTAGGGCAACATTTTGTAAAAAGGATATCAAAATTTTCTTGAATATGTAAGATTTTCCTAATTATTTATTCCCTGATAATGATGATTGGATAAACATCTTACCGTTCTGATCCCAGGTGTAGATTTTAACATGTGGTGGTAATGCTGGATGGTGGAAGAATAACCAAGTTTTAATGAAGGACTCATCAAATTGATGACATTCATAAATATGCTCTTCAATTCTAAATCTCTGGTCTTCAGAAACATTTGGTTGAACACATAATCCAAACATATACCCAAAGTCCTGGGTTTCTCTGGGGCTTTCAAAAGACTGGTTATTGCTTCCCTTAATAGGTGGCACTGAAAAAAGATGCAGATATAGTTTAAATTACATGCTGAGTCAAGTTAAAATAAAGTTGAATAACTATTGCTGCAGAACATGTGGTATTTATTATGGAAGGTAAAGATATAGGAATTTTAATAAGAAATAGACAAATCTTTTTAGTAGGAAAACAAAGAGAGCACTCCACAGAAGACATATCTTGCCAATAGTTTGGAGAAGTACCCAGAATGTCTGGGGTGGCTGTATGGTAGAAAATACACCCTGAACAAAGCTTTCTTTGAAGGATGAAATAGAAAGATGTTTTTAAATGATTATAATCTCATTATAAATAAAAATAAATCAAAGAAACCAAGCAAGATAGTACACTGAAAGAAGAAAATATTAACGTGACCCTAAAGTAAAGATTTAGGAAATAATTTTAATGTATTTAAAATATCAGTGTTAACAATGTTCTATCATCTCAATGGGAACAATGACAAGTAAATAAAAGGAGAAAAACACTGTGAAAAGAAAATGAAGTTATTTGGTGGAAGACTACAATGGTACCTCAGCTGCAGCAGTCAGGATGTGCTGGGCTATAGCCAAGGGCACTGGGGAAGTGGTCGCAGTGCTGACCTCTGGGGCTGCCAAAGGCCTCAGCAATGGGACAGGCGGGACCTCAATGGCGGCCAACAACATGCTTTCCTGCAAGGTGTGTGGAGACGAGGCTGGACAACAAGAAAGGTTCCTTGGGCACAGTGGCTCATGCCTGTAATCCCAGCACTCTGGAGGGCTGAGGCAGGTGTATTGCCTGAGCTCATACATTGGAGACCAGCCTGAGCAAAAGCAAGACCTCGTCTCAAAAAAAAAAGAAAAAAAAAAAAAAAAGAAAGAAGAAAAAGAAAAAGAGCCAAACATTGTGGCGGGCACCTGTCACCCCAGCTACTTCGGAAGCTGGAGTCTGAGGTTGCTGTGAGCTGTGAGGCTTACAGCACTCTACTGGGAGGGACAAAGTGAGACTCTGTCTCAAAAAAAACAAAGGTTCCTTGAAAACTCTCTGGACAGGATCAGTGTACCGGGGAGCCCCGAAAAGTGGCACCCATCCACCCCTGGAGGCCTTCGGTGGTCTGAACTGGAAGAGAGAAGAGCACCAGGCAGGATCTGAAACCAATGCAGATGAGGCAGCGGAATAGGCAGTGGCAGGAACCCCAGAACAGTGGTCCATGGATTTTTTCAAGACACTGGGAAAAGTAAAACAGATTCATAATGATGTCAAAGTTCTCTTATGTACAAATCAGCACAGCTGGGTGAATGCAAAACATTGACACAAGAATCACGCCATATATCTCCAGTATTAACTCAGGCAGTGGAAGCCCTGCAGAGATAAAATACAGCACTTAGACTTCAGACAAGTGGAGAGGCAGATGCAGCTGAAAGAGCGTATCTGGAAAAGCTAGTTCAATGTGCAGCTGGTCAAGTGGCGCTTCACGGGAGATCCAACATTTCTCAGCCAGTCAGGGGAAATTGTGAAATTATAAATGAACTAGTTGCTGCCTCTACCCAAAATGGCCAGATGAAGAAGAAAAGGCTGAATGACCTGGGGATCACACAGGCTGATGACAACCTCATGTCACAGGAGATGTCTGTCAGAATTGTGGGGAATCAGTTTAAGTGGAATGGGAAAACCAAGTTTTAGGACATTTCTTTTCTGATCACAATGATGTAAATAGACACCAAAATACTGGATTTTGCACATGCTACCCTGGGAATCATTGCTGCCATTGTAGTCTGCTTCATGTCCTTGATTGGGCTTGAGTGAAATGTAGACTTACTGCTATTTGCAGGTATTGCACACAAAGCACTCCTTCTTTGTAAGAATGATCATAAAAATACATAAGAGGGGGTGGTGCCTGTGGCTCAAAGAAGAAGGGTGCTGGCCCCATATGCTGGAGGTGGCAGGTTAAAACCTAGCCTGGGCCAAAAACTGCAAAATAAAAAAAAAAAAATAGAAAATATTTGGAGATTTCTTATCTGAAAGCCTTGCTTTCTTAAATGCAGTTCTCTTATATTACACCTGTTAGTAACTTTCTAGTATAATTACACTTCAGCATCTCAGAGGAGGGGAGGCAGAGAACGTAGGTCAGTGCATACAAATGCAGCAGGCGTTACACAGCAGGCGTCTTTTTAGAGTTGTCTAACCGTCCTGATTACAGCAGGTCTGATTTCCATGCTTATTTGCACAATACATATCTAGTTTTTGTGATTGGGAAGTTATCTGTCTTGTTGGACTTATTGAGGATTCAAGTGGGATACATTTGTATGGTGAACTGTGGGTCATCTAAATAGCAACAGATGGCAGTGGGTTTGAAATAGACATGAAGGGAATTGTTCAGAGCTGCTGTGTATGGAGAGCATTTTCACTACTGCTGAATGTGAATGATCAGAAAGATATTTTTCTATCACTGTAACAGTATTCTGTTATTTCTTACACAATTAAAATGATCACTTATATAACCTATATCAGCTATGTTTTCTTGGTATCTTATCGTAAAACATAGCTTTTAAAAATGTTTATAACAGAATATATGTGACATTAACATGCCTAATGATTAAAACTTTAATGATAAAACAATAAAAAAAGAAAATGAAGTTATTTACAAGAAGAGTAAAATTAAGAAAAACCCCACAAATTATGGAGATAAGATGTGAAATAACTGTATGTAAAAATTCACTAGACAGGGTCAACAGTAGACTTGATGTGACAGGAAAAACAATACAGAGAGCTTGATAATAGCACATTTGAAATTATTAGGCAAGAAAGCAAAAAGAAAATAATGAAGAAAAGTGAAGAGAGATTTAGGGACTTATCAAGCCAAAATATTTACAACAGAAGCTCTATAAGGTGGGAAGAGAGAAAAATGAGCAGAATTACTTGAATAATAGTCTGAGACCTTTCTAAAGTTAAGGGAGAAAATAGCATAAATATAAAATAAGCTCAACCTACTTTAACTAGGAACAACAAAAAGAAACCCCAAATAAAAGACTTCTATTATCAGAAACTTCAAAGTTATAAATAGGAGCAAGAAAAATGTGACATGGCATAATAAAGGGCACACCTATAAAATGATCAATAGGTTTTTTATTTTTTATTTTTTTGAGACAGAGCCTCAAGCTGTCCCCCCTGGGTAGAGTACCATGGCATCGCAGCTCACAGCAACCTCCAACCCCTGGGCTCAAGCAAGTCTCCTGCCTCAGCCTCCCAAGTAGCTGGGACCACAGGTGCCCTCCACAATGCCTGGCTATTTTTTGATTGCATCCGTCATTGTTGTTTTGGAGGGGCCGGGCTGGATTTGAACCCGCCACCTTAGGTGTATGTGGTTGGCGCCTTAGCCACTTGAGCTACAGGTGTTGAGACATAGGTTTCCTAGCAAAAATTCTTACAAACCAGACAGATGTAGGATAATATATACCAAATGATGAAAAAATATTTATCAAGAACAAAATCATTTTCTGATAAAATTGTCTTTATATATATATCAGCTAAAAAAACAGGACAGGCATGGTGGCTCATGCCTGTAATTCTAGCACAATGGGGGGCCTAGGCAAGTAGATCACCTGAGCTCAAGAGCTGGGAATCAGCCTGCCAAAAGTGAGATTCTCATCTCTAAAATTAGCTAGCCACTGTGGGAGGTGCCTGTGTCCCTGCTACTTGGGAGGTTGAGGCAAGAATATTGTTTAAACCCAAGAGTTTGAGGTTATTGTGAGCTATGACACTATGGCACTCTACTGAGGTGACAAAAATGAGACTCTGTCTCAATCAAATAATCAAAGTTATAAAATAAAAAGGTTCAATGATCAAAAAAGAAAGCTTAATTTATACTTAATAAGCATACCCTACATGAATTTCTACAGATTCAGTTCTTCATATTGAAAAGTAAAATATTAGCCACACAGTTATGTGAATATACAGAATTACACAGAGTTCTATAATAAATGCAATTATATGCACACATCTGTATCCTGTGGCATCATAATCATAGTGAACAAAATAGTTTTAATTCTGCCATAGATTTGAAAAGGTTAACTCTTAAAATAAACATAAATATGGGTTGATGGAAACATAATAGGAAAAGATATAATTTATAACATTAACAGAATGCAATTGAGTATGTAAAAAGGCAGGGAGTTTGTATGCAATTAATGATTTTGTCTGCTTGAAATAAGTTTACCTTTCAGAAGTTTCTATGTAATATCTACAGTAACCACTAAGAAAATACAGTAGTACATACACATGTCAATGTTCTGAGGGTTTAAAATTAAAAAAGAAAAATAATCTGGGCTCGGGGCCTGTAGCACAGTGGTTGCACCAGTCACATACACAGAAGCTGGCAGGTTTGAACCCAGCCCAGGCCAGCTAAACAACACTGACAACTCCAACAAAAAATAGTCAGGCATGGGGGGGGCCTGTAGTCCCAGCTGCTTGGGAAGCTGAGGCAAGAGAATCGCGTGAGCCTAGAAGTTTGAGGTTGCTGTTATACCATGGCACTCTACTGAGGGTGATACAGTGAAACTCTGTCTCAAAAACAACAACAAAAATAGCTGGGCGTTGTGGCAGGCGCTTGTAGTCCCAACTACAAGCTACTTGAGAGGCTGAAGCAAAAGAATTGCTTGAGCCTAAGAGTTTGAGGTTGCTGTGAGCTATGACACCATAGCACTCTACTGAGGGCCACAAAGTGAGACTGTCTCAAAAAAAAAAAAAAAAAAAAGAAAGAAAGAAAGAAAGAAAAATAATCTAAAAAGTACAGTAGATACACAAAAGGAAATAAGAAAGGAATCAAAACATACCACATATCCCTGGGAAAACCAACAAAACACACACACAAAATTGTAAAATAGAACAAGAACAAAATAGCTGTAAGACCTATTGAAAGCACATATAGTAATAGTAAGATGGAGTCTGTCAGGCCAGGGGAGACATCACACAGCTGGTCTGGTTGGTTTAGGTACTGCTTGAGCTGAGTTTCATCCCATCTCTCATTCTTACTATTTTGTAAATTTTGCTCCCATCCTAAAGACGACTATCTTGAGTAGTTTAGGTGGATTGATTTAGAAGATTAACTTCTGAATTGAAATGTTTATTGTTTATCAGTCATGGGTTCTGCTAATTATTGTTTAAGACATGGTCTTCACTTTGAACTTAAATGTATAAAACTATACACGTTTGAAATGGAAGAACAGAACAGGCTTGGAGAGACTCCTCTCACTGTTTTCCAGAATCCAGGCCTTCTGACAAATAAAGTTTGGTACACCCACCCCCATCTCTGCATACTGGCTAACAGTGACAGGCCCCTGGACCCTCTTCATCTGGTAACATTTTGGTGACCATAAAGGGACTGGTAGACCGCTGGTAAGTGCTGCATAAAGTGCTGTTTGGAAAGCCTAGAGATTGCCTGGACAGGCAGACCCGGGGATCAGTGCTCCAATGCTCCCAGAAGTCCTGCTCTCCTGGAAGTCTTGGGGCTCTGCTCTCACACACATCATCACTAATCACGAAGGTCCACCTGCTTTATTATGGTTGCATACTGAGAACTTCAGTTCTCATCAGTTCTGATTTTGTTCTTGAGGAATTTGGTATTTCTCTATCTCTATATATTATGGGAGCTCAGGCCTCAATCCCAATGACAGCCCAATGGGGGATATTCTGTCTGATTGGTCTCAGTATGGGTACCCATCTGTAAGTAAAAAAAAAAAAAAAATGAAATTTTACTTCAATACAGCCTAGCTGATTTATCATCTTTGGCCTTTGAGGGATCCTTGAATTTATTATAATGATGTTGCTGTTACACTGTTTAAAATAATAAGTTTCTTTTTTTCTTGGTAGAATTTATGAGTTTAAAACAATAATTGAAAGTATATATATCTAATTTACAGGATGTAAAATGGTTAACAGAAAAATAACTTAAAATGGTAACTGAAACCTAGGTAAATTGCTAAGGTAAATAAATTAGGTAATTACAAAATTAATAGTCTGAATAAAAATATATGTTTAAAACCTGGCAAATAAAAATTCTGCTTCTGTCTATATGTCTGTCTATGTGTCTGTACGTCATATACCTGTGATATTTCACAAAATATGCAAAAAGATCTCCAATTAATTGATTATGAAAAAAAGTAAATTCTTACATTAAGTATTTTATCAGAAAAGAACTTAAATGCCTTTTTGTTCAGGTGACTTTGGCAAAATTTGATAAATAAATTTAGTTTTTAAACTATTTAGTTTTTAAACTATTAAAATTTAGATGTTTAAGGATTATAGAACTATGATCTATAATATTCCTAAATTTTACTTGATTTGACTATGAGCTTATTTCTTAATTTTGAGCCTCTAAATTCTGAGTTCAGATAAGTTGGTGGCTGTGGTGAGGCCTAAGGACATGTGATCTCTTTGCCTAGGACAGCAGCTACAAGGCACAGTCTAGCCCATCACCCCTTTCCTGCTCCAAATTTACCCCCTGGCTATTCTGAGAGAAACTGAACAGTTGCCCTGCTCCCATCTTCCTGCTTTCCATTTCAAACTCTATACCTAGTAAACAAATAAAAGACATAGATAGGTCCTGTCCTTTGAAGCCTCTTTAATGCCATAGGTCCATGACAGATCAGAAAAGACATGAGGGATGGTACCTACGTTGTGGTTTCAGAAAATTTTACAATAACTTAAAAACTTAAAGTCATGTTACATTTCATAAAATACGAGTCATTTGAATAATATTTCAGTTGTTAAAATTGTTTTGAGAAACTGAGTCTTTGTCAAAAATAAGATTTTTGCCTTTTAAATCTTCTAATTATCAGTTTAGCCAAGTGAATAACTAAATTTAGAATAAACTCTGATCTTGTTTTGTGAAAAGTGCTGTATTGGGAGTAAAAAAGATTAAACAGAAAGAAAATACATAGTAGAAACTCAATGTGGCCACTGTCAGTATTGTCATCACTCACCGGCTTTTTTCTTAGATGACAAGAAAAATGCAAATATACATATGTATGACTGTATCTCTACTATATCTGATGTAAAGGACACTTTCAAAGTCGTGTTTCTCTATCTCCATTCTCTCCTCTGACTGAATAGAAATCAAATTTGGTAACAATTTCCCTCTACAGGAGGGAAGGTAGGACACAACAAGAAAACAGTTTTTTGGGGTTTTTTGCAGTTTTTGGCCAGGGCTGGGTTTTAACCCACCACCTCCGGCATATGGGGCCAGCGCCTTACTCCTTTGAGCCACAGGCACCACCCAACAGAAAACACTTTTAAAAGAAAACATTAATTATAACATCTACCACTGAGGGCTCACTGTGTTCCACAGCATTCCCTATGAGCCACTCTAGATGTTTATACCTGTTACTGTTTAATCCCTACAATGACCCTACAAGGTAAACATGAGAATTCCATTTAAGAAAAAGAAATCAAATTTATAGTTTAAGTAACTTATCCAAAGATCAGTAACAGATCTGGTCTACTCAGTGAGTGACAGACTAGAAATTCAAACCCAAATGTGTATATCCAAAGCCTTTTTCTTTTAAATGACATCATACCACACCCTACCAGGAAGATAAAAAAAATAATAAATAAAATAAACAGAAAGAAAAATAACATTGTGTAAGGAATCTTATTTGATAAATTTTGTACTGAGACCAAATGACTAGTTATTTAAAAAAGTGAAACACAGGACAAAACAGAAGGTTTAGAATGTTTGTAAATTGTCTAAACAGGTTAAATAAAACTCATAAAAGGAAATTGCTGAAGAAATTTACATGTAATCCAGTTGACTATATATTGCATTTTGACTTGTGATCCTGTTTGAACAATGCTTTAAGCCTTTGATATTTGACAAACCTTCCAAAATCAAAACCCTAAATTTAGTCCTCTGAAAGCCTGAAAAAGACACTGAAAAGACCACTGAAAGCCCAAAAAAGACATATTAGACTTATTCGGTGCAATAAAATTGTATAAGAAACACTGTCAAATATGAAATGGTGCTAATTTTCTGTGAATTATGTTTGTATATATACATGTTATAGTATTATAAAATATTAGCCTGTTTTAGTGTATGTAATAAGTAGTAATTTTTGTGTGTGTGTGAGACAGAGTCTCACTATGTTGCCCTGGGTAGAGTGCCACGGCTTCACAACTCACAGCAACCTCAAACTCTTGGGTTTAAGCAATTGTCTTGCCTCAGCCTCCCAACTAGCTGGAACTACAGGAACCCTACCACAATGCCCAGCTATTTTTATAAGTAGTAATTTTTTAATTTTTAATTCATCTCAAAAAATTTTTTTGTAACTAAGTCCAAAGTTTATCCTTCAAAAAAAGTAATGAAGGGCCAGTGCAGTGACTTATGCCTGTAAACTTAGCACTCTGGGAGGCCAAGATGGATGGATTACCTGACCTCAGAGGTTCCAGATCAGCCTGAGCAATAGCAAGAACTTGTCTCTAAAAATAGTGGGGCAGGCTCGGCGCCTGTGGCTCAAGTGGCTAAGGGGCCAGCCACATACACCTAAGGTGGTGGGTTCCAATCCAGCCCGGGCCCGCCAAACAACAATGACGGCTGCAACCAAAAAATAACTGTTCATTGTGATGGGCACCTGTGGTCCCAGCTACTTGGGAGGCTGAGGCAGGAGACTTGCTTGAGCCCAGGAGTTGGAGGTTGCTGTAAGCTGTGATGCTACATCACTCTACCCAGGCAGACAGCCTGAGGCTCTGTCTCAAAAAAAAAATAGCGGGGCATTGTGGCCAGTGCCTGTAGGCCCAGCTACTTGAGAAGGCTGAGGCAAGAGAATCAATTGAGTCCAAGAGTGTGAGGTTGCTGTGAGCTATGATCCCACTGTATTCTACCAAGGGCAACAAACTGAGACTCTGTCCAAAAAACAAGTAATGAAAAAGTTAACAGGTCAGGTGCCAATAGCTCATGCTTGTAATCCCAGCATTTGGGTGCATGAGGCGAGTAGACTGCCTGAGTTCACGAGTTCAAGACCAGCCTGTACCAGACTGAGACCTCATCTCTAAAAATAGCTCAGTATCATGGTGGGCACCTGTAGTCCCAGCTACTTCGGAGGATGAGGCAAGTGAATTGCTTAAGCCCAGGAATCTGAGGTTGCTGTGAGCTATGACACCACAGCACTGTACCAAGTGTGACAAAGTGAGGCGTTGTCTCAAAAAAAAAAGTTAACAGGTTCTGTTAAATACAAATTTCTAATAACTTAAAATATCATATACCATGAAACTAAAAACAACTTCTAGGGCTTTAATTGAAAAATTAAAACAGAAAAGAAAGTAATTACACAGGACTAAACTAATTTTTATGACTTTTTCTTTAAAACATTGCTAATTCTTCCTGTGCTACTTAGTTAAAAAAATGTTTTTCCATCTTTTGAACTATTTATAACTTTCAACAATGTATGTACTTACAAGCAAAATTAGAAACATTTATTTTTCTCTCTGCTTGACTTCCCTGGAATTTGAAAACCATTTGTAAATATTCTTAATTTCTGAAAATATAGTTATTTGCATAAGTTCAATAAGAATCTGTTTTCTTTTATAAAACACAATAAAAAAATACTGGTTATTCTACCAAAGCTTTAACTGGAATAACATTTTCAAAGGTGTCCAGACTATGTTAAAAAATTAAAGTTCATCCTAGCACTCTGGAAGGATGAGGTATGTGGTTACCATGAGTAACCACAAGAGTTAAGAGTTCCACAAGAGTGCAAGAGTTCAAGATCAGCCTGAGCAAAAGCAAGACCTCCATCTCTTAAAAATAACCAAGTGTTGGGGTGGCACCTGTGGCTCAGTGGGTAAGGCAACAGCCCTATATACCGAGGGTGGGGGGGTTCAACCCGGCCTCAGCTAAACTGCAACAAATAGCTGGACGTTGTGTTAGGTGCCTGTAGTCCCTGCTACTCAGGAGGCTGAGGCAAGAGAACAGCCTAAGCCCAGGAGTTGGAGGTTGCTGTGAGCTATGATGCCACAGCACTCTACTGAGGACGATAAAGTGAGACTCTGTCTCAAAAACCAAAATAAATGAACAAAAAACTAAAACAAAAAATAACCAGGTGTTGTGCTGGGTACCGGTAGTCCCAGTTACTTGGGAGGCTGAGGCAAGAGGATCACCAAAGCCCAAGAGTTTGAGGTTACTGTGAGCTATGACACCATAGCACTCTACCGAGGGCAACAAAGTGAGACACTGCCTCAAAAAAAAAATCATAGTTGACTTTATAAGGCCAATAGAAAGCCCATTGGAAGATCTGACCAGATACCTCATCAGTAAAATTTCCTGATCTGTGGTAAATAAAAAATGCTACTTTCTGACAGGTCTGGAAATCGCAATTTACTTTAGAACTTCAAGAGAAAAAAAATTTACCCAACATACATATACAAGTATCTAATGACCCAGAAAAACCTGGGCTTGTGAGAAACTTTCAAATCTAACCTGAAATTCTTTATAAAATGTTCCAAGAAAAACAATTTTAAAGGAAAAAGCACAGATAGCTAATAATTATACTACTTACTAAACTTTCTGCAGAGAATCAGACCCCAAATACTAAAAGTACAGTTTATTTGACAATTAATTCTACTATAATTTTAGTGAAATGAGAAATTAGAGAGAAATATGATTAAAAAATAAACTGTGGCCCACCTATGTTAAATTCCAGCCTTGTATATAATGCCAACTCATAAAATGAGATATCAGTGTTTAACTAAACTGATCTGTTAATAGGACTAAAAGACTAGACAAAAAATATGAATTATATATATTAATCAAATTTACTAATTTTAGTTTTTCTTCCTGCTTCTTAGCCCTAAGATAATATATTAGCTTTCCTTTCTCCTCTCCTCCCCTCCTTTCTTCCTTTCTTTCTTCCCTTTCTTCCTTCCCTTCCCTCCCTTCCTTCCCTTCCTTTCCTGTCCTTTCCCCCTCCTCTCCCCTCCCCTCCC
>NW_003852648.1:1054830-1071456 GCF_000181295.1 Otolemur garnettii | reverse complement strand
TATTTATTTTTTGTGACACATATTCTCACTATGTTGCCCTTGGTAGAGTGATGTGGCATCACAGCTCACAGCAACCTCAAACTCTTGGGCGAAAGTGATTCTCTTGCCTCAGCCTCCCAAGTAGCTGGGACAATAGGTGCCTGCCACAACGCCTGGCTATTTTTTGTTGCAGTTGTCATTGTTGTTTAGCTGGCCTGGGGCTGGGTTTGAACCCACAGCCTCGATGTATGTGGCTGGTGCCATAACCACTGTGCTATGGGAGCCAAGCCAACATCCATCTATTTTTAGAGATGAGGTCTCACTCTGGCTCAGGTGAGTGGCTCCACACCTAACTAATTTTCAGAAATATTCACTTAAATTACCCAGAACTTCAGATCAGTTCTATAAAAACTCTTAAAACTAAGTATTATCTTAAAAACTGTGCTAAAGCTATAAAAAAAAAAAACAAAAAAAACTAGTGTTCTCATCATACAAATCTTAGCCTGAAAATCCAAAATTTGTAAATACTTGTAGGTGACTACCACATGATTTCATTTTTTACCCTGAACACAACCCTAACTTCATCCTTGTCAGTGTAAAGAAACCTGATTAAGCCTCTGTTTATTTCTTTACCCTGAAGTAGTTTCTGAGATATATCTTTCGGATCCTACATTCCAGTAACAGACCTACTCAGACCAAAAACTTAACTCAGCTGGCCTTAGCCCCTCTACCTAAAATACCTTCCCAACTTTTTCACGGCCTCCAGCAAATAACCTTTAATGGCTTTTATGACAAGCCCTGCCACTTGCTGAGCTACACTATGCCTCATTCTCACCTACGTAAGAAGAGGTCCCCACACCACTTCCTGAAACCTACATATAGCCAGTAACAAGTTATCCTCAAGACTTAGAAAGACCTGACAAACTGGAGGGAAAATGGACTAACTTCTGAGACATCCTACTTACAACCCCTACAATAATCAAGTTATCTAAATTACCTCATTTTCACATCTAGGTTTATCCCCCTAGAAACAACCGAACAAACTCAAACTGAACCAGTGAACTACAAAACAATATCAAGACTAGAGTTTAAAAATTTCAATTGTTGGGATGGGAAGTCTATTATTCTCAGACATCTTTTTTTTTTGCAGTTTTTGGCCAGGGCTGGGCTTGAACCTGCCAGCTCCAGCATATGGGGCTGGCACCCTACTCCTTTAAGCCACAGGTGCCACCCTCAGACATCTTTGTTATTGTATTTAATGTGTCCTGTTTGTACTACACGTTATTCCCAGTAAAACTTTGAACCCATCTCTTACCCAAATAAGTTCAATCCCAGAACAAACACAATAAATCATAGTCACTACTTATATTTAAAACCTATTTCTTAGACTAAAAATATAATAATAGAAATGGGAAATAAAAGCACATATAGTGAAAATAAGATAAAGTATGTCAGGCTAGGACAGATAAGACACAGCTGGTCTGGTTAGTTTAAATCTTGTCTGAAATCACTGCCATCTCCCATTCTTACTGTTTTATAAATTTATCTCCCACCCTAAAAATGCCTATCTTAAGTAGTTTAGGTAGAATGATTTAGGAGATTAACTTTTAAATTTAGATGTTTACTATTTATGAGTCATGGGTTCTGTAGATTATTGTTTACAAGTTGACATACTTTTCACTTTAAACTTAAATATATAAAACTACAATGTTAAAAATGGAAGAACAGAACAGTCTTAGAGAGACTACTCTCACTGTTCTCCAGAATTCCAGCCTTCTAACAAATCAAGTTCAGTGGACATATCCTATCTCTACCTATGAATTGATAGTGACAGACAGCCCAAACTTCTTTGTCAGGTAACACTATAAAAATAAATAAACTGCAATAGTAATTTTCTTTCAGTATTTATTTTTATATAAATTAAATAAGTCAAAAGACATCTTTTGTCTGAATAAATTCAAGAAATAACATCTGGCTCGGGACCTGTGGCTCTCAAGTGGCTAAGACGCCAGCCACATACACCTAAGGTGGCAGGTTCAAATCCAGCCCAGGTCCGCCAAAACAACGACAGCTGCAACAAAAAAATAGCCAGGCATTGTGGGGAGCACCTGTGGTCCCAGCTACTTGGGAGGTTGAGGAAGGAGACTTGCTTGAGCCCAGGAGTTGGAGGTTGCTGTGAGCTATGAGGCCACAGCACTCTACCCAGGAGGGACAGCTTGAAGTTCTGTCTCAAAACAAAAAGAAATAACATCCAACATTGCTTTCTATAAAAGCATGTTAGATTTAAGGACTGAAAGTAAAAAAAAAAAATGTTATTAAATGCAAAGTTAAATACTCGAACAATGGCAAAATGTCTTACACCAAAAATTGTCACAAGGGTCTGGGGATGTTGACTCATGCCTGTAATCCTAGCAACCTAGGAGGCTGAAGTGAGAGAACAGCTTGAGTTCAAGAGTTTGAGACCAGGTTGAGCAAGAGCAAGACTCTATCTATTCTACAAATTAGCTATCACCGGTAAAGGAGGTTGAAGGATAGCTTGAGCTCAGGAGATTGAGGTTGTTGTGAGCTAGTCTAAGGCTATGGCACTCTAGCCCAAGTGATAGCATTCGGCTCCACATCAAAAAAAAAAAAGAAAAATTCAGCTCAGTGCCCCTAGCACACAGTGATTATGGCACCAAGGGTGGCGGGTTTGTGCTTGGCCTGGGCCAGCTAAACAACAATGACAACTACAACAAAAAAATAGCTGGGTGTTGTGGCAGGTACCTGTAGTCCTAGCTACTTGGGAGGATGAGGCAAGAGAATCACTTAAGCCCAAGAGTTTGAGGTTGCTGGGAGCTATGATGCCAGGGCACTCTTCCCAGGGTGACAGCTTGAGACTCTGTCTCAAAAAAATAACAAAGGGCAGAGCCTATGGCTCAGTGGGTAGGGCACCAGCCCCATATACCGAGGGTGGCAGGTTCAAACTCGCCCTGGCCAAACTGCAACAAAAAATAGCCGGGCATTGTGGTGGGCACCTGTGTTCCCAGCTACTCGAAAGGCTGAGGCAGGAGAAGCGCCTAAGCCCAGGACTTGGAAGTTGCTGTGAGCTGTGATGTCACAGCACTCTACGAAGGGCGACAAACTAAGACTCTGTCTCTACAAAAAAAAAAAAAAAAAGAAATAAAATAATAAAAGTGATATGCCCACAGCTATGTGGAAATTAAATTAAAAGAATTGTAAACACTCTTATTCAAGACCTAAACAAATTATATTGTTAACGTATCAGTGCTAGCCAAAAGTGATCTCCAGATTTGGTAAACTATCCAAATAACGATGGATGTTTTTTCACAAATGTTAAAATATTCTAAAATTTCTATGGAATCTTAAAGGATCAAAAAATTAAAACATACAATATTGGAATAGAAAAACAGAGGCACCAAACATTCTGATTTCAAAACATTATTACAGGCCGGGAATGGTGGCTCACATCTGTAATCCTAACACTGTGGGAGGCCAAGGCGAGTGGCCTGTCTGCGCTCACAAGTTCAGGATTAGCCTGAGCAAGAGTGAGAACAGGGCATTGTGGTGGGCGCCTGCAGTCCCAGCTACTCTGGAGGCTAAGGCAAGATAACTTCTTGAAGGGCGGTGCCTGTGGCTCAAAGGAGTAGGGCCAGGTCCCATACGCCAGAGGTGGCGGGTTCAAACCGAGCCCTGGCCAAAAACTGCAAAAAAAAAAAGATGACCCCTTGACCCCAAGAGTTTCAGGTTGCTGTAATATGTCATGACACTCTACCCATGGAAACAAAGACTCTCCAAAAAAAAAAAAAAAATTACAAAGCTGTATTATTCAAAATAGTCTGGTACTTTTAATAAAGAGAAACAGATGGCTCGGCACCTGTGGCTCAAGCGGCTAAGGCACCAGCCACATACACCTAAGGTGGCAGGTTCAAATCCAGCCTGGGCTGCCAAACAACAATGACAGCTGCAACCAAAAAATAGCTGGGCATTGTGGCGGGAACCTGTGGTCCCAGCTACTTGGGAGGCTGAGGCAGGAGACTCACTTGAGCCCAGGAGTTGGAGGTTGCTGTGAGCTGTGATGCCATAGCACTCTACCCAGGAGGACAACTTGAGGCTCTGTCTCAAAAAAAAAAAAGAGAGAAACAGATAATGAAACAGATTACAAAGCCTAGAAATAAACCCTTATGTATATGGTTAACTTATGTTCAGCATGACTCTCATCACAAGAAAAAGTCTCTTAGCCAGTTGTTGTGGCAGGCGCCTGTAGTCCCAGCTACTTGGGAGACTTAAGCCCAAGAGTTTGAGGTTGCTGTGAGCTGTGATGTCACAGCACTCTACCAAGGGTGACATAGACTATGTCTCAAAAAAAAAAAAAAAAAGATAGTCTCTTCACAAAATAAGGCTGGGGATACTGGATATCCAAATTGGACAAACTGAAGTGAAATCTTACCTTGCACTTTACAGAAACAAGAACTCAAACAAACTGGTTTTTTTTAATAGACTTTCTAAATGGAATTTTAAAATTTCTTTTTAATTCACTGTTAGTGTACAAAGATACTATTAATTCGTTATGTTGATATTTGTATTTTGTACAACTTTTCAGTGTTTTTTTAATAGTTTCAACAGATTTTCTTATGGGGTAGTATTTAGATTTTTTTTTTTGCAGTTTTTGGCCAGGGCTGGGTTTGAACCCACTACCTCTGGCATATGGGGCTGGTGCCCTACCCCTTTGAGCCACAGGCACCTCCCAGCATTTAGATTTTTTAAATATAAGATGATTTTGTCTGCCAACAGCGACAATTTGATTTCTCACTTTTTGATGTGAATGACTTTGTTTATCTTTTGTTATTGGTCTCACAATAATTTTCATTACTATATTGAGTAAAGAAAACATTCCAAAATCTTTCAGCATTTCTCTCTTCACTACAATTTTAGCATTGGCTTTTCATGTGTGGCCTTTATTCACACACATACACACACAAGCATATATACATATACATATATATATACATACACACTTCGTATAGCTAATTTGTTCAGTGTTTTTACTCATGACAAAAGCTAACTAATGCTTTTCTGCATGTATCATATGCATCAAAAATGAAGATATCTAGCAATAAACTTAATTTAAAAGGTAAATGTTATCTACACTGAAAACTATAAAACACAGATGAAGAAACTGAAAAACACATGAATAAATGGGAAGTTATCTTTCCATTCTGTTAAGAATTGAAAAAAAGTTGTTAATGAACAATACTACCCAATGTGATCTACAAATGTAATTCAATTTCTATCAATATACAGTGATATTATTCACAGAAATTACCTTTAAAACCCTAAAAAGTGCATGAAATGAGAAAATAGCCAAAACAATCCTGAGCAAAAAGAACATACATGTAGGTAAGACAGCAAGTACCTGATTTCAAAATGGTACTCACATACAAACATGAATGTACCTGAAGGACATCATGTTAAGTGAAATAAGCCAGCTGCAAAAAGACAAATACTGTATGATTATACTCACATATGAAATCTTAAAAAAAAAAATGATACCATAGGAGCCATAGAACAATAGTTACCAAAGAGTGAGGGAAGTCAGAGAAGGCGGCAAGGCTGGTTTACAGGTACAAAAGAGGGAATAACTTTTGCTTTTCTGGCTGGGTGCCTGTAACACAGTGGTTATGGTGCTAGCCACATACACCAAGGCTGGCAGGTTCAAACCTGGCCTGGGCCAGCTTAGCAACAATGACAACTACAACAGAAAAATAGCCCTGCATTGTGGCGGGCACCTGTAGTCCCAGCTACTCCGGAGGCTGAGGCAAGAGAATCCCTTGAACCCAAGAGTTTGAGGTTGCTGTGAGCTGTGATGCCACAGCACTCTACTGAGGGTGACATAGTGAGACACTGTCTCAAAAAACAAAAAAGTTTGGCTTTTCTATTGCTCAGTAAGATAAAAATGGTTAAAAGTAAAGTATATTACAAAATATTTAGAAGACCAGCTTATCAGTGTTCTCACCACAAACAACTAATAAATGCATGAGGTAATGTGTATAATACCATAATTTTATTATAAAACATATATGTGAAATAAACTGTACCCCATATATATGTACAATTACAATGTATCGATTAAAAACATAGAAAAGAGCAGCACTTGTCGCTCAAAGGAGTGGGGCGCCGGCCCCATATACCAGAGGTGGTGGGTTCAAACCTGGCCCAAAACTGCAAAACAAAAAAAATTAAAAACATAGACAAAGACTTAAATGTAAGACCTATAACTATTAAACTCCTCGAAGCATATATAAGGGGAAACTTCATGACAACTGGCCTTTGTAATTATTTCTCAGACACAATATCAAAGGATTAGGCAATAAAAGCAAAAACATGCACATTACTCACAAGTGTATCCACTTATCTCAAACATATTCAGAGAAAAACATGGAATAGATGTTTGCACATTTACATACACTGGACCATTATTCACTAAAAACAATACCTGGAAGCAAAACAAATATCACTTTATCGATAAGTAGATAAATCAGATGTGGCACATAAACAGAACACGATATTATGTAGCCTTACAGACTTCTTTTTTTTTTGAGACAGAGTCTCACTATGTCATCCTTGGAAGAGTGCCTCACAGCTCACAACCACAAACTCTTGGACTTAAGTGATTCTCTTGCCTCAACCTCCCAAGTAACTGGGACTACAAGCGCCTGCCACAACGCCTGGCTATTTTTTTGTTATAGTTGTTGTTTAGCAGGCCCAGGCAGGGTTCAAACCGCCAGCCCAGATATATGTGGGTGGCGCCCTACTAAGCCATGGGTACAGAGCCTACAAAGGACATCTTGACACACTATTGTAAGGACAAACCTTGAAAATAATAGTCAAAAAGAAACAGTCATACAACATATAAAATTATCCAACTTGAAGTAAGAGAAAATAGAATAATGTTCTTCAGGAGAGAGGTAGAAAAGACAATATGTTTTATAGTCGGTATTAATGTTCGTATTTGTAAAATAAAAAAAGATCTAGAAATCTGCCGAGAACTTTGTTCCTGGGCTGATGAGATTTTTTTTCTGAGATTACAGCTGAGTAAGTTTGAAGCCAAGGAATATGGCTGTTGATGGAAATACAGTGCATTTCAGGGTTGGTAGACTTGTTACCAAGGATCAAATAGTTGTGGATTCTGGCTATCGGATTCACAACATGCTTAATATTCTTAATAACACTAAACTGTGCACTTACAAATGTTTCATCACAGTTTTATATATAAATATATATATATATATTTTGAGACAGAGTCACACTATGTCACCCTTGGTAGAGTGTCATGGTGTCACAGTTCATAGCAGCCTCAAACTTTTGAGATTAAATGATCCTCTTGCCTCAGCCTCCCAAGTAGCTAGGACTACAGGTGGCTGCCACAATGACCGGCTATTTTTTTGTTGCAGTTGGCATTGTTGTTCAGCAGGCCCGGGCTGGGTTTGAGCCTGCCAGCCTCGGTGTATGTGGCTGGTGCCCCAACAACTGAGTGATGGGCACTAAGCCACAGGAAAAAAGCCAACAATTATATCTTTTTTAATTACAATTAACAATGTGCTAAATTTGATTACCTAAAAGAGATCATTTGAAAACTTTTCAAAAATTATCTTCAGGCTAGGCTCAGTGCCCATAGCATAGTAAGACTCTTGTCTCAACTAAAGAATTTGAGAGTAGCCTGAGTGAAACCCCATTTCAACTGAAAATAGAGAAATTAGTCAACCATTGCAATAGGCACTTGTAGTCCCAGCCTCACAGGAGGATCACTTGAAGTCAGGTGTTTGAGGTTGCTGTGGGGTAGGTTGATGCCATGGCACTAAAGCCTGGGCAACAGCATGAGACTGTCTCAAAAAGAAATAAAAGACATTTCTCACAGCTGTGCCTCTCGCAGTAGTCCTATACATCAGTTCTAGGCCCTCTTAGCTATAATAAGGGGTCAATCTGGCCCATTTAAGGACCTGTCCAGTGGCTTGGCGCCTGTGGCTCCAGTGGCTAAAGCGCCAGCCACATACACCTAAGGTGGCGGGTTCGAATCCAGCCCAGGCCGCGCCAAACAACAATGATGGCTGCAACCAAAAAACATAGCCAGGAGTTGTGGCGGGCGCCTGTGGTCCCAGCTACTTGGGAGGTGGAGGCAGGAGACTCGCTTGAGCCCAAGAGTTGGAGGTTGCTGTGAGCTGTGAGGCCATGAGCACTTTACCCAGGGGGACAGCTTGAGGCTCTGTCTCAAAAAAAAAGGACCTGTCCAGTAAGTTAACACCTACCCATATTCACTGTATCAGTGCTGCATTTGCAGAAACAACTGCAGTTCTTAATCTGAGCACCAGTCCTAGTGATCAATATTTTAAAAAAAAATTCAACTTCCCAGGGTATAGCCCTGATAACAAGTCTACCAACCCTGAAACACACTGTATTTCCATTAACAGACATATTACTTGGCTTCAACCTTACTCAACTGCAATCTCAGAAAAAATCTCATCAGCCCGGGAAGAAGAAACTTCTCTATAATGACTGGATGAGGTATTTGCTCCTTCAGATTCAGAGTGAAACCCTGGTTATCCAGACCATGAACCATCAGGAAGATATAATCACTAATAAAAGATACAAATAAAACTCTAGCAATTAATTCCAAAGCAATGAAGATCTAAAAATTGGCTGAAAATGAATTTATCTCAGTGAAATACAGAAGAACCCAAATAACCTGAAAAAGCATAAAATGATGCATAAAGAAAATAAGAATTTTAATAAAGAAATGGAAAAAATAAAAAAGAACAAAATAAGCACTACAGCTGAAGTCTACAATGTCAAACTCAAAATGTAATGGCATCATAGGAGACTAAGTTACCTAGAATAAAAATTAAACAAATGCAAAGATGGGCCCTTTGAAGGTACCTAATTACAGAGGAAAAAAAGAGAGTAAAGAAAAAACATGCATCTGAGAGTGCATCATTAAGAGAAGAAATCTGGGCATTTTTGATTTTCAAAGGAGGGATAAAGAGATAAAAAGCTATTTAAAAATGTCTAGACTTGGCTCCCGTAGCACAGTGGTTATGGTGCCAGCCACATACAGCAAGGCTGGCGGATTTGAACCCAGCCCAGGCCAGCTAAACAACAATGACAACTGTGACAAAAAATAGCTGGGTGTTGTGGCAGGAGCCTGTAGTCCCAGCTACTTGGGAGGCTGAGGCAAAGAGAATTGCTTAAGCCTGAGTTTGAGGTTGCTGTGAGCAGTGCCTCCACAGCACTCTACCAAGAATGACATAGTGAGACTCTGTCTCAAATAAATAAATAGGGCAGCGCCTGTAGCTCAAAGGAGTAGGGCACAGACCCCATATGCCAGAGGTGGTGGGTTCAAACCCAGCCCTGGCCAAAAACTGCAAAAAAAAAAATAATAATAATAAAATAAATAAAAAAAATAATGTCTAGAAATCTCCCAAAATGAGGAGATGGATGTAGAGTTTTATTAAAATCAAAATATCTAGGGCAGTGCCTGTAGCTCAGTGGGTAGGGCACCAGCCACATACACCAGGGCTGGCAGGTTCCAACCCAGCCAGGCCCTGCTAAAACAACAATGACAACTGCAACAAAAAAAAATAGGCGTTGTGGAGGGCACCTGTAGTCCCAGGTACTTGGGAGGGTGAGGCAAGAGAATCGCTTAAGTCCAAGAGTTTGAGGGTACTGAGAGCTGTGATGCCATGGCACTCTACCCAGGGCGACATAGTGAGACTTTGTCTCAAAAATAGAATCAAAATATCAGGCAGCGCCTGTAGCTCAATGAGTGGGGCACTCGACCCATATATGAAAGGTGGCAGGTTCAAACCCAACCCTGGCCAAAAACTTCAAAAATAAATAAATAAATAAATCAAAATATCTAAAGCAAGAAGAACCCAATAAAGACTGCCCAGGATACATTTTAACTGGAAAAATGAAAAGCCAAAATGAGAAACTTTTTTTTGGAGACAGTCTTAAGTCTTCCACTCTGTGTAAAGTGCCATGGCATCATTGCTCACAGCAACCCAGAACTCTTAGGTTCCAGTGATCCTCTTGCTTCAGCTGCCCAGGTAGCTGGGACTACAGAGGCCTGCCACAATGTCCACATAGAGTTTCTATTGTTGGTAGAGTCAGGACCTTGCTCTTCCCCAGGCTGGCCCCAAACTCCTGAGTTCAGCCTACCAGAGTGATAGGACTTACAGGCATGATTCACAACTCCCTGCCTGAGTGAGAATTTTAAAAGCAGCAAGAGATAACAGAGTCATTAGCAAATATTTTTAGGCAGAAACCTTGCAGGTGAGATGGAAGTACAACTTAGGCTTAACCTGCTAAAGAAAAAAAATTCCCTGTCAACTGAAAAGACAAACATGACTTTAGGAATGAAGAGTTATAAGACATTCCCATACAAAGAATGTTTAAAACTGATCACCACTATAGCTGTTAAAACTCTTCAAAATAAAAAGGTAGAATACTAACAATATGAAAACATAGCAGTGTGAATCTCATTGGAAAAACTAAATAAAACTGAAATACTAAATAATATGGTAATGGTGGTACATAAGTCACTTCAAACTCTAGTATAAAAGTTACAAAATGAAACTATTAAAACGAAGACAGCTAAAATAATTTTTTTTCTTTTTATTTTTTTAGACAGTCTTATTATGTCGCCTTCGGTAAAGTTCCATGACGTCAGAGCTCACAGCAACCTCAAACTCTTGGGCTTAAGCAATTCTCTTGCCTCAGCCTCCCAAGTATTTGGGACCATAGGTGTCCGCCACAATGTCCAGCTATTTTTCTGTTGCAGGTGTTTAGCTCTCCTGGTGGGGGTCCCAACACGCTACCTTTGGTGCATGTGGTTGGTGCTATAATCATTGTGCTACAACCATTGTGCTACAGGCGCCAAGCCTAAAATAATTTGTTAATGAATAGACAATACAAAAAAGTTGTAAAGTGTAACATAAATAGTATAAATTGTGTGGAGGGGGAAATTGTGTTGATTTCTTTCTATGTACAGAAATTACACTGATGTCTTAATTTAATGACTGTTAAGTATAAAATGTATGTAAATCTTCTGATAAACACTAGAAAAATAACTGTAGTACATACAGAAAAGAGCGTCAAAGCATATGCCAATGACAAAAAAAAAGTGAAAAAAACAAGAATATAGTATAATTAAAGAAACAATGTAATTATAAAATACATAGGAAAAACAAAATTATAGGCTCAGTGCCTGTAGCTCAAGCAGCTAAGGCACCAGCCACATACACCAGAGCTGGTGGGTTAGAATTCAGCTGGGCCTGCCAAAAAACAATGATAACTACAACCAAAAAACAGCCGGGCCTTGCGGCGGGTGCCTGTAGTCCCAGCTACTTAGGAGGCTGAGACAAGAGAATCTCTTAAGCCCAAGAGTTTGAGGTTGCTTTGAGCTGTGACACCACAGCACTCTGCCCAGGGCAACAAAGTGAGACTCTGTATCAAAAAAAAAAAAAAAAAAAGAAAAGAAAAGAATAAACAGAATTACAGTAGAAAGTCCTTACCTATCCAAAATTACTTAGATATAAAGAGACTAAATTATCCAATGAAAAGACACTGCTATAGACTGTGGCCAGTAACATTTATAATAAATTTTTTTTTTTTTTTAGATAGAACCTCACCTTTTCTCCCTTGGTAGAGTGCCGTGACATCATAGCTCACAACAACCTCAAACTCTTGGGCTCAAGTGATTCTCTTGCCTCAGCCTCCCAAGTAGCTGGGACTATGGGCGCCTGTCACAATGCCCTGCTATTTTTAGAGAGGAGGTCTCACTCTGGCTCAGGCTGGTGTCAAACCTGTAAGCTCAAGGCAATCCATCTGGCTTAGGGTACAGAGAGCTAGGATAACAGGCATAAGCCACTGAGCAAGGCAAATTTCTAGTAAACTTTTCTTTTTTGAGACAGAATCTCACTATGTCATCCTTGGAAGAGTGCTGTGGCATCACAGCTCACAGCAACCTTAAATTCTAGGGCTTAAGTGATTCTCTTGCCTCAGCCTCTCAAGTAGCTGGGACTACAGGCACCCGCCACAACTCCTGGCTATTTTTGTTGTCGTTGTTGTTTAGCAGGCCTTGAGCCAAGTTCAAACCCGCCAACCTTGGTGTATGTGGCTGGTGCCCTTAAACACAGAGCTATGGGCACAAAGCCAATTTATAGGAAACATTAATTGCTATGATAGAATTAAGTAAGCTGGGTGCAGTGGCTTACATCTTAGCAGTCTGGGAGGCCAAGGTAGGTGGATTGCTTGAGCTTAGGAGTTTAAGACTAGCCTGAGCAAGAGTGAGACACCATCTCTACTTAAAACAGAAAAACTAGCTGGTGGTATAGCCAGTGCCTCTTGTCCTTGCTACTCAGGAAGCTGAGGAAAGGGATCTCTTGAGCCCAAGAATTTGAAGTTACTGTGACCTATGATGTCACTGCACTCTACCCAGTTTAACAGAGTAAAACTCTGTCTCAAAAAAATAAAAAAGAAAAAGAAAAATAGAAGTGAGGCCATTAAGCCATGAGGGCAAAATGAGTGGATTAGGGTTTTATTTTTTATTGAATTGTGTTAGTTATCATGAGCATAGTTCTGTTATTTAAAAACAAACAAACAAACAAACAAAACAATAATAGCTCTATCTGATCCCCACCCTTGCTCTTCATTAGGCATCCTCAAACTGCAGCCCGCCAAGGACATTTATCCAGCCTGCCGGGTATTTTTGCTGCTGCTGCCTGTCCTTTTTTTTTTTTTTTTTTTGAGACAGAGCCTCAAGCTGTCCCCCTGGGTAGAGTACTGTGGCATCACAGCTCACAGCAACCTCCAACTCCTGGGCTCAAGCGAGTCTCCTGCCTCTGCCTCCCAAGTAGGTGGGACTACAGGCGCCCGGCTATTTTTTGGTTGCAGCTGTTGTCGTTTTTTGGCGGGCCTGGGCTGGATTCAAACCTGCCAGCTCAGGTGTATGTGGCTGGCACCTTAGCCGCTTGAGCCACAGGCACAGAGCCTGCCTGTCCTTTTGAACTATAGTCCGGCCCTCCAACGGTCTGAGGGACAGTGAACTGGCCCCCTGTTTAAAACGTTTGAGTACCCCTGCTCTACGTCACTTCTTTGGTCTTCCATCACGTTATGCTGCAGCACAAAAGTACTTTTCCAAATACCAGTGCCACGGTCTTGCCTTGTCCAGCCTTCAGAATTACAAGTCAAATAAACTTCTATTCTTATAATTTACTTAGTCTGTGCTGTTATAGCAGCTGAAAATGGATTTTTTTTAGAGATGAATGGATTTTTTAAAAAATCTATTATTATTTTGCTTACAAGTGATTCATTTTTGACTTAAGGACAAAATAGGCAAAAAGTAAAAGGAGTGAAGTGAAAATTTTTATGCTAATTTTAAACAAGAGTACGGGGATGATTATACTTTATATAGCACAAAATAGACTTCTATGAAAAAATCTGTCAAAAAAGTTAAAATTGGTTGGCGCCTGTGGCTCAGTGAGTAGGCACCTGCCCGATATACTGAGGGTGGTGGGTTTGAACCCAGCCCTGGCCAAACTGCAACAAAAAATAGCCAGGCGTTGTGGCGGGCACCTGTAGTCCCAGCTACTCAGGAGGCTGAGGCAAGAGGAATCGCCTAAGCTCAAGAGCTGGAGGTTGCTGGTAAGCTGTGATGCCACGGCCCTCTACCGAGGGCGACAAAATAAGACTCTATCTCTTAAAAAAAAAAGTTAAAAGTATTTACTATATATTAACATAAGTTAATATATATATCAAGAGGATATATAGGCTAGGTGCTCACTGCTCAGTGGTTAGGGTGCCAGTCACATACACCAAGGCTGGTGGGTTTGAACATTGCCCAGGCCTGCTAAACAACAAGACAACTACAACGAAAAAATAGCTGGGCATTTTGGTGGGCGTCTGTGGTCCCAGCTATTTAGGAGGCTAAGGCAAGAGGATTGCTTAAGTCCAAGAGTTTGAGATTGCTGTGAGCTGAGATGCCACAGCACTCTACCGAGGGTGACATAGAAAAACTCTGTATCAGGAAAAAAAAAAAAAGAAAAGTTTACCAAATTCAATACACTGTGACAAAAAAATCTTGAAATGCTGTACATACAAAGGCATATCTCAACATAAAAAAGTCATATATAAAAAGTTCTCAGTACTATTCAATAGTGAAAATTCTTTTTTTTTAAAACAGTGAAAATTCTAACAGATATTACTTTAGTATCAGACAAGCTAGAGGTACCCAATCTGATGATTTTTATTCAAAATAGTATTAGATCAAGTCAGAGTAATAAGGTAATAAAAAACAAAAGACATTCAAATCAGAAATAAAGATTGCATACTATATATGTTTAATCATACATCCTCTTTTTTTTGAGATGGAGTCTCTTGCTTATAGATGAAATCATCAGATATATAAAAAACTGTAAAGATAATCACAAAAAGTTAGAGATAATAAATCCATTCAGTAAAGCTGTTAAGTCAACATTCAAAACGGACTTATATTTCTAAACACTAACAAAAAACTATCTGAGAAAAAGGTAAGCAAACAACCCTACTTACAAAACAATAGTATAAAATTTTAATAATTCATGCTGGGAGAACTAGTTAGCCACATGTAGAAGACTAAAACTAAACCCACACCCCTAACACTCACAAAAATTAACTCACAATGGATAACACATTTAAAACTAAGATATAAAACTATAAAAACCTTAGAAGAAAGTGTGGGAAAACTCTCAATCTTCCTAGCCTAGGGAAAGAATTTATGAAGACCCCACTGGAAATTGCAGCCAAAATACATAAATGGAACCTGATCATGTTAAAAAGTTCATATAGGTAAGGACACACTCCACAAAGGAAAGCAACTTACAAAATGGGAAAAGGTAATTTGCATGCTACAAATCCAACAAAGGGTTAATAACCAGACTCTACAAAGTACTCAAGCAAATCAACAAGAAAAGGTCAAACAACCCCATTAACAACTGGGCAAGAGACAGAAAAAGAAACTTTTCTTATGAGGACATACAAATGGCTAACAAACACCTGAAAAAATGATCATCATTACCAATCATCACAGAAATGCAAATCAAAACCACTTCAAGATACCACCAGAGATACCACCTAACTCTCATAAGAATGACCTACCAACAAATGGTGAGTGCTATGGAGGCAATATATCATGCAACGTTGGTGGGACTGAAAACTAGTACAGCTACTGTGGAAAGGGGTTCTTTATTCCTCACAGAACTAAAAATAAGCCTACCATTTGATCCTGCGATCCCCTTACTCATTATCTACCCAAAAGAAAAAAAAGTCTTTTTTTCTTTTTTTGAGACAGAGTCTCACTGTGTCACCCTGGGTAGAGTGCTGTGGCATCACAGCTCATAGCAACCTCAAACTCTTGGGTGTAAGCAGTTCTCTTGCCTCAGCCTGCCAAGTAGCTGGGACTACAGGTCCTGCCTATTTTTGGTTGCGGTTGTCTTCACTGAGCAGGCCCAGGCCAGGCTCGAACCTGCAAGTCTCGGTGTATGTGCCACCAATGCCCAGCTTTTCTTTTTTTTTCTTTTAATACGAGACAGGGTCTTGTTCAGGCTGATCTCGAACTTGTGAGCTCAAGCCATCCATTCACCTCAGCCTCCCAGAGTGCTGGGATTACAGGCATAAGCTGAATTGTGTCTGGCTGACATTATGGGGTTTTTATGGTTTGTTTGTTTGTTTTTGAGACAGTTTCACTTGGTCGCCCTTGGTAGAGTGCCATGGCGTCATACCACTCAGCAACTTCCAATTCTTGGGCTCAAGCAATTCTCATGCCTCAGACCCTCAAGTAGCTGAGACTATAGGTGCCCACCATAACACCTAGCTGTTTTTTAGAGACGAGGTCTCACTCTGGTTTAGGCTGGTCTTAAAACTGCCAGCTCAGTCAATCCACCTGCCTTGGCCTCCCAGAGTGCTAGGATTGCAGGCATAAGCCAGCACACCCAGCCTGAAGCATTGTGTTTTTAAATGGCTTGTTCAGGATATTTTAAGTTATTCCTAGTGATATCTTACCAAGTGTAGTATAAATTATCCTTTATTTTTTATAAATCTAGATAGAAGAGGAGTTATGGGAAGAAGAATTTATTGAACGCTGTTTCCAAGAAATGCTGGAAGAGGAAGAAGAGCATGAGTGGTTTATCCCAGCTCGAGATCTCCCACAAACTATGGACCAAATCCAAGACCAATTTAATGACCTTGTTATCAGTGATGGCTCTTCTCTGGAAGATCTTGTGGTAAAAAGTTATTTTTCATCTTTTTAAAACCTAAAATCTTTCCCAAGTGGGAGAGTCAGCTATTTATTTAAGAAAAGTTCTGTATCTCTTTACCCTTCAGAAATTATGTTCCTTCTTACAGTGGAAGCAGAGATCTTCCTAGTCTCATTTAAGACATGGAATAACTTCTGGCAGTATCCTAGAACTAGCCTTAAGACCACTAACATACTTCTTGCCATTGGTTTTAGGGATGTTGCCCTAGGATACTTAAATGTCTTAAAGAATTCCAAAACAAACCCTCCCACAGTATTACCATGTTACTTGTCTGTACAAAAGTAGTTTTTTTTTTTTTTTT
>NW_003852648.1:1052197-1054810 GCF_000181295.1 Otolemur garnettii | reverse complement strand
CTCCCGCCACAACACCCAGCTATTTTTTTGTTGTAGTTGTTATTGTTTGGCAGGCCTGGGCTGGGTTCAAACCTGCCAGTCCCGGTGTATGTGGCTGGCGCCCTAGCCACTGAGCTACAGGCACCAAGCCAAAAAAATGTCATTTTAACTTAAGGACATTTTCACACAAATGTTATAGCAGCATAATTTACAATTCTAAAGATGTGGAAACAACCCAGGTGTCTTTCAACACATAAATGAATAAATGCTGATATATGTACACCATGGACAACTATGTAGTCATAAACAGATGGCAATTTTATATCCTTGATAACAATGTGGATGGATTTGGAGAACATTATCCTGAGGTATCACAATAATGAAAGTACGAGCATCACATATATTCAGTATCAACTTAGAATCAGTAGATTAACAACTATATGTTGCCTCTTTGCCCTGACAATGGAGGCCCATTTGCCATCTATGGTGAATGTATCCTGCTCTGTAAACTTCCTTACTCTATAAACCTACTTTTATCTTCCTCAATAAACCTTGTCCCATGCTTGCCTTACTTAGACATGTCTGGTCATATCCAAGAGCATTCCAAGAACTGAGGACCCAGCCAGCCGCCAGACAGAACCCCTGACATTTTAGAAGACAAGCAGCTGCCCTGAAACCCAACATTTTTGGTGCTCCATGACTTCAATAAACCTGACTTGGATTAATTCTGCCTACAAAAGCCAACTCACCTTTTTCATAAAGACCTTCACTCAGATGACTAGGCCTGGAAAGGTCACTGAAGTTTCCCACAGACTTCCAGAGGACATCATGTTCCTTTACTTCCTTGAAGGATCTCAAATACTGTTCAAATGGAATTCTGCGGTGAAACCTTCATTTGCTCTCCCCTTGATTCATCCTTTATTGGAGACACTTTAACAGCCCAAGAAGCTGAATGGATTGGCACAAACTTTCAGGGAAGAGGACCACATGCCACTGGCAAATCAGCTCCTATTCTAGTAGCCAAAATTAAATGCACTATTCAACTTCCTCCAGAGCAGGGAATATACTGAGCGTGCGGCAACCAAACATCCAGGGTGCTACCCTCTCACTGAATAGATGGCTGCTCCCTGGGACTAGTATATCCAGACACCCCAATTGCCCAGGATTTAGCCACCTTGCCTTCTCATTGTGCAGGCTGCTTCCGCAAACTGGCACTGCCCTTAATTCCTCTTTTTGACTGTAAGGGAATAGCAGCTGCTACTGGAGTAGCCACAGGAGTGCATCCTAGGCCCACAACAGTCTTGAGTTGCAAGAGCTGATACCCTTACCCACTTACATGAGGCAAGAGGCTCTAGGCCTTGGTGGATATCTATAGTAATTCCCTTAGACACCCCATTTCTCTGCATCCTGGGAATTCTTATAATGGGACTGATCCTCATACACTTTCTAACTAAATTTATTTGATCCACCTAGAAGCCATCAAGCTAAAAATGGTCCTTCCTTCCGACCAGTCCCTATACCTACCTTCTCCTCATGCCTACAACTGTAACCAAAGTCCCCTGAAGAGCCTATAAAAGACCATGCTAATAACAATCTTTGAATCTTTTCAGCTGGAAGCAGCCAGATAATTCTCTGAGTAAGAACAGCCAGATGACAGCCCCCACCCAATCAATGATTTGGGCCTCTAGAACACAGAGGGAAGAGGTATTAAGTTAGGAACAGAGTGGCACCTATGGCTCAAGGAGTAGGGTGCCGACCCCATATACCGGAGGGGGCAGGTTCAAACCCAGCCCCGGCCAAAAACTGCAAAAACAAAAGGCTAGAAAACAGCTCTCCCAGGGAAGGAGGACAAAGGGAGGGCCCCCAAGCCTTCATCTTGGTGCTACCCACCCTAATTTTGTCCCAAGTGTTTGCTCATGCCCGGGGAGGAGGGACCACTCTTCCAATCTATAGTCTGAATTTAGTGTGCCCACTGCAAACAGACACATCAGACTCTAGCCTAGCAACAGGTACAAGAGGGTCTTCAAGGTAACCCAGCACACCCTTCAGACTAATTATCATGTGGTTCACAACCCCCATAGGTTCGCAGAGATGCTCATGGGAGGTCTGCATGATTCCAAGGTTGATGATTCCAAGATAACCTCAGAACCATGAGGTAGGCTGGCCCAGGAGGTATAAAAGAGAACTGCTGGCCATAAGCCATGTCTCTTTCCTTCTTTGCCTACTTGTCCTGGCAATAGAGGCAAATGTACCCTGCTTTGTAAACTGTCTTACTCTGTAAGCTTACTGTTCTCTTCTTCAATAAACTTAGTTTCATGCTTGTCTTAAAAAAAAAAACAAGGGCAAACAACTACATGTTCATGTGAGAGAAAAACTCAGTAAAATTCAAGTGGGGACAAGGGTCGAAGGGGTTGGGCAAATTCCTACCCAATGGGTACACTTGGGTATACTGCAACTTCCTGGGTAAGGACACAACTACAACCCAGCAAAACTATGTAAGCTAAAACTATGTACCTCATATTAATCTGAAATTTAAAAAGCATTTTAAGACTTAACAAGGGGGCTTGGCACCTGTGGCTCAAGTGGCTAAGGAGCCAGCCACATACACCTAAGGTGGCGGGTTCGAATCCAGCC
>NW_003852648.1:1049176-1050429 GCF_000181295.1 Otolemur garnettii | reverse complement strand
GAGTTGGAGGTTGCTGTGAGCTGTGATGCTACAGCATTCTACCGAGGGCGGCATAGTAAGACTGTCTCAAAAAAAGAAAGAAAATTAATAAAACAGAAAATATTTGCCATCTGTCTACAGCAGCAGTTCTCAAGCTATGGGTAGCAACCCTTAACACATCCTGCATATCAGATATTTACATTAAGATTCATAACAGTAGCAAAATTACACTCATAAAGTAGCAACGAAAATAATTTTATGGTTGGGGGTCACCACAACATGAGGAATTGTATTAAAGGGTTATAGCATTAGGAAGGTTGAGAACCACTGCTCTACACAGTATTGCTGGGACTTCTGAATCAATATCACGATGTGACAACTACGTTTACATATTTCTGACATGAGGCAAAAATAGAACTTAAAGGCTGAACATGGTGGCTCATGCCTGTAATCCTAGCACTCTGGGAAGCCAAAGCAGGTGGATTGCCTGGGCTCACAAGTTGAAGAACAGCCTGAGCCAGAGTGACACACTGTCTCTACTAAAAATAGAAAAACTGAGGCAAGAGGATCACTTGAGTCTGAGTTGGAGATTGCTGTGAGCTATGACAAGGCACTCTACCCACTCTACCCAGGCAACAGTTTGAGGCTCTGTCTCAAAAATTAAAAAAGCAGAACTTCAAATGGCTTAACTTAAAGGTAGTTGGAAATATGCAAAGTTTTTCCCAGGATGGCCAAGGAGATGGATGAATAGACCATAACCCACACAGGCCCAGGGAGGACTATGGCTCTCACTGTGAATTTGATGGAGGATTACTGAAGGGCAAGGGGATAACATTTTTAATAATGTTAAGGAGAATTAATCCTCAGATAATTTAAGAGCATGAGAAAGAAGACATCCTTCTACGACAACAAGAGAAATAAACCTAGGCTGCTCAAAAATTAGTTTCATTGTGCCAGAGTTTCTAAATCCATATTTTTTTTTTTTTTTTTTTGGAGACTGAGTCTCATTATGTTGCCCCCAGTAAAGCGTAGTGACATCACAACTCTCAACAACCCCCATTTGGGGCTTAAGCGATTCTCTTGCCTCAGACTCCCAAGAGGCTGGGACTATATATGTACCTGCAACAACACCCATCTATTTTTTGGTTGCATTTGTCATTGTTGTTTAGCAGGCTCGGGCTGGGCTCGAACCTGCCACCTTCGGTGTATGTGACTGGCACCCTACTCACTGAGCTTGGGGACTGAGCCTAAATTTACATTTTTTTTTTTTTTTT
>NW_003852648.1:1046355-1049030 GCF_000181295.1 Otolemur garnettii | reverse complement strand
TGCCTCAGCCTCCCAAGTAGCTGGGACTACAGGTGCCTGCCACAACGCCTGGCTATTTTTTGGTTGCAGCCATTATTGTTGTTTGGCGGGTCCAGGCTGGATTTGAACCCGCCAGCTCAGGTGTATGTGGCTGGCGCCTTAGCTGCTTGAGCCACAGGCTCTGAGCCTAAATTTACATTTTAAAATCCAGCTTCCTCCCTGACCTTTGATCTATGACCTGTGCCATCGGTTTCATTCACTTCCTACTACTGGTTGTTTGGCTGTTGTTTCCTCTCTCTTTACATTTGTTTCAAAAAGGTAACCAGGTCCAGTTTAAAGACAAGATCTATTTTATTAAAAAAAAAAGACACATGACTTCTGCTTGGGGTTCATCAATTTTCAACTTTGTATTGTACTTAGTAGAGAAGTATTATAGAAGATTCTAAAAATTTATTTTCCAGATTACCAATTTGACAGCCTCTATAGAATATTTTAAATGTACTGTTAAGAATTTAAGTACTGGGGGGCACCTGTGGCTCAAGGAATAGGGTGCCAGCCCCATATGCTGGAGGTGGTAGGTTCAAACCCAGCCCCGAACAAAAACTGCAAAAAAAAAAAAAAGGAATTTAAGTACTTAGTAACTTAGTATGGTACTCAGTAGAGAATATAGAATATTATACAAGATTATAGAAAATTATTTTCCAATTACTATTTGCTGACAGCCTCTGAAGAATATTTAATAAGAACCATTTTAAATATGTGGATTCTATGTTTCACTTTCAAATATAAATGAATTAAAAATAAATAGAAGGAACTGGATTTTAAGGTATAGAAAAAAACATCTGTTATATCACTGAATTTCTAGAATCACGACTAAACTAGAAGGAAACTTGCAAATCATCTCAAGAAAGAAGATAAATAATTAGGTCAAACATAAGGTACATTTTTTTCATATTAACAAACCCCATCTTTTTCACTTGACATCAGGAGTCTGAGATTTATTCTACAAAGTAAAGGCTTTAAAGACACAGTCAGCAAAGAACAGAAATAAAACACTTGAAGTAAATTAGATTTTCTGGAGATAAGGCATTCTCACCCACAGAGACCAGGTTTCTGTAGTTCTCTAACATCACATCCCTATACAAATTTCGCTGAGCAGGATCCAAGTATTCCCACTCCTCTGGAGTAAATTCTACGGTGATATCCCTGAATGTCAGCAGTTCCTGAAATATAAATAAATTAATAAATAAATAATAGCACATTGACCAAGTGGCCATGGTCAGAGTTCTTAGGATCCAGATATTACCACTCCTCTAGAGAGAATTATATGCCCAAATAACTACATATCAACAATCCCTGAATAAATGAATAAAGAAATAGCTGAGCATGTGGCAACAGACAGAGTTCTTAACTCTGTCTCTAAAATGCTAGCTCTCTGGGAGGCTGAGGCAGGTGAACTGCTTGGCTCAGGAGTTAAAGACCAGTCTGAAGAAGATCCAGACCCCATCACTAAAAAATAGCTGGCAGGCAGCACCTGTGGCTCAGTGAGTAGGGCACCGGCTCCATATACCACGGGTGGCAGGTTTGAACCTGGCCCTGGCCAAACTGCAACAAAAAATAGCTGGGTGTTGTGGCAGGTGCCTGTAGTCCCAGCTACTCAGGAGGTTGAGGCAAGAGAATCACCTAAGTCCAAGAGCTAGAGGTTGCTGTGAGCTGTGACGTGACAGCACTTTACCAAGGGCAACAAAGTGACATTCTCTAAAAAAAAAAAAAAAAAAAAAAATAGCTGGGAGCTGTGGCAGGCACTTCTAGTCCCACCTACTTGGGACTGAGGCAATAGAATCACTTGAGCCCAAGAGTTTGAGATTACTCCGAGCTGTGATGCCATAGTACTTTACCAAAAGTGTCAAAGTGAGACTCTGTCTCAAAACAAAAGAGAGAATCAATTGTATCTATTCCTTGGATGAAAAATTCATGGTGCAGAAGTACATTTCTCACTTTTGTGTCTGTGTACAGAAATGAACTAGAGATATTATTATAATGCAGATTTTGATTCAGGAGATCTGTGGAAGGCTGAGATTCTTGGTTGCTAACAAACTCTCCAGTGATGCCAAAGCATCAGTTCTAAAAGCCACACTTTTTTTCTTTTGTGACAGTCTTGCTATGTTGTCCTTGGTAGAGTGCTGTCCTGCCACAGCTGACAGCAACCTCAAACTCTTGGGCTTATGCGATTCTCTTGCCTCAGCCTCCAAAGTAGCTGGGACCACAGGCGCCTGCCACAATGCCTGGCTATTTTTTTGTTACAGTTGTCATTGTTGTTTAGCAGGCCCTGGCCAGGTTTAAACCCACCAGCCCAGGTGCATGTGGCCAGCGCCCTAACCACCGAGCAACAGGCGCCGAGCCTAAAAGCCACACTTTTGAACAGCAGACAGGTATAACTGAGGGAAGAATTCATGGATAACATAGAATTGAGAGTTTATTAAATACACAAATTATAACATAATAGCCTGAATAGAGCAATCCTTTTTGAACATTTGCTGCATATTAGGTGTCATTCTAGCAGTTTTCTTATACGGGTTCTTAAAACCACAAAAACAACCTATGGGCTCGGCGTTTGTGGCTCAAGCGGCTAAGGCGCCAGCCACGGCGCCAGCCACGTACACCTAAGGTGGCAGGTTCGAATCCAGCCTGGACCC
>NW_003852648.1:1039572-1044954 GCF_000181295.1 Otolemur garnettii | reverse complement strand
TAATCCCAGCTGCTTGGGAGATTAAGGCAAGAGACTCACTTAAGCCCAGGAGTCTGAGGTTGCTGTGAGCTATGATTTCACAGCTCTCTACTGAGGGTGACATAGTGAGACTCTGTCTCAAAAAATTAAATTAAAAAAAAGGGGAGTTTGGGCATTAAATGCAATGGTTTATACACATCACTCAGTATATTATTCCAAGATATTAATAGCATTCAAGACAAAGAGAAAAACAATAAATTTTGTTTTTATTTTTTAAATATGGAACGTTTCACAAATTTGCATGTCATCCTTGTGCAGGGGCCATGCTAATCTTCTCTGTATCGTTCCAATTTTAGTATATGTGCTGCCGAAGCAAGCAAAACAATAAAACTTTATAGTGAAGGAACCTTACATTCCCCTCATGAAGGAAATGAAGTTACCATCAGCTGTTAATAGTTCAAATTAGCAACAGGTGTCAATGAACAAAAATGGACTACAATTTCCCACTATGAGTGGGAAAAATTAAATCATAATGTGAATGTAATCACAGAAAACAGCATCCGTGAGGGAGGGCACACGTGATATAAGTCTTCAAATTGGCCATATGATACCAACTGGAACCCTGGGCTGAGAACCACTTAGCAAAGTCCTGTCTCCCAATTTTCAAATCATTTGGGATTCTGGGCCCCACTTTAAGTAATGGTGGTTCTGCAGGTTTGTAATGGGTCAGTAAAGTAGCTTCTATGTCAAGTCCCTCTTAATGGAGATGATGCTCTACCAGGTGTCCTCAAACTATGGTCTGCGGGCAACATGGGGCATGCCAAGGACATTTATCCCACCCACCAGGTGTTTTTGCTACCGCTGCCTGTCCTGCTTAGCAGCCAACTCGTCCCGGGACCCGCAGTCTAGCCCTCCAATGGTCTGAGGGACAGTGAACTGGCGCCCCATTTAAAAAATTTGAGGACCTCTCAAAGTTCATCTCAGTGTAGCTGTCAGACAGGTGTTGCCTGCCCTTGAAGTTCCTCCGCCCAGTCTTAGAGAAGGAAAGGGAGCTGGCAAAGCAGGGCCTATGCCTATGGCTGGCACTTTGCACAACATTTAGTTGTTGGTAGACTGTGGGCCAAAGGGGTAAGGGACATGGTCCAGTTGGTAATGGGATCAGAATCCAAAGACTCCCCAGAGTCCCTTCCTATACGTGACTACACCCACCCTTTATCGGAAGGCTGAGCCTCCCCTCCTCACTGGACATGGTCACTCCCAAGCTCAAACCTCCACCATGGCTCCCACTGGGCAAAGGACACAATTCCTGCCCTTTGACCTGGCAGGTATGTCCTTACAGGTCTTGGGTCTCACTTTTCACACAAGTAACTCTCTTCCCTTCCTGTGGTCCAGGGGCATGAATGCTCCTGTTCTTTGTCCACATCCTACATTTTCCTTCCTGTGGGAATCTGCATAAACCATGCCTTCTGCCAAGAATGCCTTCCCTTGCCTCTGCATGTGGGCAAATTCTCTCTCTCCTTTCAGGCTCAGGTCAGATATGGAGCCATGTCCAGTTGGTTGATGACCACTCGTCAGGGACCCTGAGTTCCTGATACCTAAGCAAGGGGTGAGTACGAGGCCCAAATTAAAAAAAACAGGAATGAGTTGCCCATGGGTCAGGCCTGGGTGAACTTGACAATGCCCCTGAGTCCCTGCCCAGGCACCCCATTCCCCTGTGGGCACAGCCTCAGACCAAGGGATGGATCTGACTCCAGCCCTGTTCACTACATGGTCACTAAATAACTGTTGTCAGGGGATATTTTCACTCTGTTTGTACCTCAATAAACCAGGGACAATTTTCATTCTAGAAACTATAGCTTTCTCTTTCCCAAGCCCTTCTGCCACCCTCGTTCTTTTCCTGTTTTCTTTTTCTTTTTTTCTTTTTTTTTTTTTGAGACAGAGCCTCAAGCTGTCCCCCTGGGTAGAGTACCGTGGCATCACAGCTCACAGCAACCTACAACTCCTGGGCTCAAGTGAGTCTCCTGCCTCAACCTCCCATGTAGCTGGGACCACAGGCGCTTGCCACAACGCTCAGCTATTTTTTTGGTTGCAGCTGTTATTGTTGTTTGGCAGCCCAGGCTGGATTCGAACCTGCCACCTTAGGTGTATGTGGCTGGTGCCTTAGCCACTTGAGCCACAGGCGCCGAGCCCTTTTCCTGTTTTCAAAAAGAGCTTGAGGAATGGTCAAAATGGATGCAAAGGAGAACTGGGTGGCTTTGGACCCCCACCCATGAGACATGCAGACCCCTGGGAGGCCTCCCAGGTCCTGCCTGACCCAGGAAGTGCTGGCTCCTTAACCTCAGCTGGGAACTGTCCACAGCACTAAGGCTTAAAAAAAAAAAAAAATTTGAAGACCCCTGAGTCTACTCTGCCAGACCCATTAGTAGCAGCTCAGTTAGAGACAGCAGGGACAGCACACAGAGTCCTCACACCCAACACTTTTTTTTTGAGAAAGACTATCACTGTCGCCCTCAGTACAGTGCTGTGGCGTTACAGCTCACAGCAACCTCAAACTCTTGGGCTTGAGCAATTCTCTTGTCTCAGCCTCCCAAGTAGCTGAGACTACAGGCACCTGCCACAACGCCTGGCTATTTTTTTTTGGTTGCAGTTGTCATGGTTGTTTGGCAAGCCCGGGCTAGACTCGAATGAGGCGGCTCCAGTGTACATGGCTGGCGCCCTAGCTACTGAGCTGTATACAGATGCCAACCTGACACCCAACATTCTTATCACAGCACAAATACTGCTCTGAAAGGTCACATTCTTTGTTGGCAATTGAAAATTTACAGAGGACCAGGCACAGTAGTTCTCTGGGTGGCTGAGACGGGTGGACTGCCTGAGCTCACAGGTTCAAGACCAGCCTGAGCCAGAACAAGACCCCTGTCTAACAGAAAAACACAGCAGTCTTGGAAAGGCTACTCCATTGTTCTCCAGAATCACTGGCCTTCTGACAAGTAAAGTTTGATGGACCTATTCCCATCTCTGTATAGTGGCTGACAGTGACAGGCAACGGGGCCCTCTTTGTCCAATAATAGACCCCTATACACAAACCATGGGTGAGTGCCTTCTGACTGTTTGCTCTAATAAATTCTTAAAGTCTTCTGGCAGCATCTGTGGCTCAGTGGGTAGGGTGCCAGCCCCATATACTGAGAGTGGCAGGTTCCAACCCGTCCCTGGCCAAACTGCAACAAAAAAATAGCTGGGCGTTCTGGTGGGCACCTGTAGTCCCAGCTGCTCGGGAGGCTGAGGCAAGAGAATCGCCTAAGCCCAGGAATTGAAGGTTGCTATGAGCAACAGCACTCTACTGAGGGCAATAAAGTGAGACTCTGTCTCTAAAAAAATAAAGTTTTAACAGTGCCTTAGTTTAATTTTCTTTTTGAGGCAGAGTCTCACTTTGTCACCCTTGGTTTAACTTTTAACAAGGAAAAGGCTAGATGAGGGACACTAATACAGGATTCCCCCACTCAGGGCTGGACAGGAATCCCGCCCCAATTCTCTAGGCCAGGTGAGCTCATAAATCAGACCCCCCCCCCCTTCTCTAGGAACAAAAAGCCTACCCTTTCCAGGCCACACCCTCTGGGCTCTAACAAGGTCAAGAACAAAGCAGCCTGAAAACTTTTGAATGGTTCCACCTTCAGTAGGGAGCACTCACCCTAATTCATTCAATGAAGCAAAAACTGCAAAGACCTAATACTGTACAAAAACTCCTAGACAAAGGACCCCTGTGGGAGACTTCTGTCTTAAATCTTTTGTTCCATGTGCCAGAAGCTCTGGTGCTTTTTACTCCTTCTGTATTCCTTTTTAATAAAATCCTATCTTGCCACTGATCTATGGTCTGTGGGTTTGTTCTTCAATTCCCCAGGAACAAAGACCTGCTGAAGGAAGAAATTCCGGTAGCAACACCACCAGCCACTTAGGATTCTCCCCTGATGATTCTTTCCTCCTTATCGCCCAATCTGGGAGACTGGGGCTGCAGGTGCAGAGCTGCCCAGCGATGGCTTCTGTCTCTGCGAAGTCACTTGCAAATGGGACAGGATGCCAAGGGCCCTGACTGCAATTTTATCACTGCCCTGTAGCCAAAAAGGTCCAAACGCTGGGCTGCATCATTTAGCAGGGACTTGGGTTCACAGACTCTGGAGATGACCGGGGGAGGCCTATGAGCCACTGCAGCTAATTCTAGTTGGTTCCTTCCCTCCAGGACAACCAGCCTCCACACACTCACCATTTCCGGGCTTCCACGTTGTCCCAGAATCCTCCTTTCAGATTTTTAGTACTTGCAGGTCACAAGGATACAGAGGATGTGGCACTATATTCAAAATTTCCACAGTGAAGGAGTACAAGAAACGAACACGGTTCAACCTTGGCGGGCTGACGCAAGACAAAAATCTGGCCGGATTGTGGAAGCCGCCTCTTCCTCTTCCTCTGAGAACCTGATAGGACAGATCCCACCCCAGCGCTCTTGATTGGATAAGGATCCAAATCCGTGATAGGATCTTACTCTCAGCGGTTGTCAGGGTTGCCTCTCCTTAAAGGGACCTGGCACTGCCTGGAGGACACTTGCCTTTAACCTTGTTCGTAACATTATGTCTATTAGAAGTAGCATATATGGGGCGTCGGCCCCATATACCTAAGAGTGGCAGGTTCCAATTTGGCCCCGGCCAAACTGCAACAAAAAAAATAGGCGGGCGATGTGGCGGACGCTTGTAGTCCCAGCTACTTGGGAGGTGGAGGCAGGAGAATCGCCTGAGCCCAGCCTTTTGAGGCTGGAGAGGGTGGCTCATGCTTCTAATCCTACCATTTCTGGAGTCCAGGAAAAAAAGAGCTCATGAGGCTGGGAGTTTGAGACCAGCCTAGGCAATAGCAGGAGGGACCACCTTTACAAAAAAACCCAAAATAGGTAGGGATGGGGCGGCGCCTGTGGCTCAAGGAGTAAGGCGCCATCCCCATATACTGGGGGTGGCAGGTTCCAGCCCAACCCCGGCCCTGGCCAAAACTGCAAATAATAATAATAATAATAATAATAACTAGGCATGGTGGTGCCTGTCTGTCCTCTCCGTTACTCAGTAGGTTGAGGTAGAAGGAGGCTAGGGGTTAAAGGCTAGAATAAGCTATAATTATGTCATTTTACTCCAGCCTGGACAATAGAGCAAACACTGGTATCTAAAAATAAATAAATTGGGCGGCGCCTGTGGCTCAATAAGTAGGGCACCGCCTGTCCCTCAGTGAGTAGGGCGCCAGCCCCATATGTCGAGGGTGGTGGGTTCGAACCCAGCCCCAGCCAAACTGCAACAACAACAACAACAAAAAAAAAATAGCTGGGCATTGTGGCAGCCCCTGTAGTCCCAGATGCTGGGAGGGAGGCTGAGG
>NW_003852648.1:1036481-1038577 GCF_000181295.1 Otolemur garnettii | reverse complement strand
TCCTACAAAAAAAAAAAAAAATGGAAGCATCTTGATGGTAGTACTTGTGATGAGTTTTATTATATAAATATTTCCAGTTTTGTGCAAATGTGTGCATGTCTATCATAATGCTTAAAGAAAATAAAATGTTTTCATAAAAATGTGTAACATACTACTACTCATCATACCCTTTCCAAAAAAAATTTCTTCCTGTACATTGTAATAGTAAATGCTGAATTTTTTTCACCAAATCTGGATGTGGCAATTGCAGTTAAATGTGGAGCAGACAGTTTGGCATTAGAATTGGGAAGAGAACACTCTAAATGTCCCTCCAAGTGTGAACAGTGAAGTTTCCAAAAATCTTTGTGCATGATTGTCTCTGTGGGTGGTACTGAGAAATGTCATTCTTACCTTGATGACATCATAAAACTTTCCTAACAGTCTGTGAGTTAAAGCAGCGTATCTTCTAGAAGTTAAAGTAGAAGGAGCCCTTGGATATGCCAGGCCTACACCTGCTTGCCCTGGGATATGCCAGACTCAAGGAGTCCTGCCCTGTTGCAGGGCTAGCCAACTTCTCCTGGCTTCATATCCCTGCTTACCCAGCTTAGTCCCAAGGTCTCTTCTCCTTGGTGCAGGCCAGAGGAGGAGAAGAAGCTGGTGCTGTGCCTATCTGTGTTCATTTTGGAGCCTCAAAGCCTGGAAGGTTGGAATAATTAGTGGGGTGCCCTAATCCCTGGAGGTTGTGGTTGTACTTATCAGACTTGAGGTGTCTCTCAGAAATCTAGATCTCACACTCAGTCTTCTCAGTCTCAGTCCCAGTCCCAGTGATCACATGGCTTATGTGTATATCCCATCCTTTGTGGAGTTATATAAACAAATTGCTGAGGTTCCTTCTTGGAGCCCCACTCATTTTTTTTTTTTTTTTGACAGAGGCTCAAGCTCTTGACCTGAGTAGAGTGCTATGGCATCATAGTCCATGGCAACCTCCAACTCTTGGTCTCAAGCAATCCTCTTTCCTCAGTTTCTCTACTTTTAGTAGAGATGAGGTTTTGCTTTTGCTAAATTTGCTCAGGCTGGTCTTGAACTCATGAGCTCAAGTGATTTGCCAGCCTCAGCCTCCCAGAGTGCTAGAATTACAGTTGTAAGCCACTGTGCCCTGCCAGCCCCACTGAGTTTTGTTCAGTGTATGATTTCTGGATGATAAATAGGCATCCACCAAGCAGTGGGTGAAGTGTGTGTCTACCCGTAGAACCTTTTTGCACACTGTACTGTGCTCCCACCTGGGGCTCTGTCTCTCCCACCCTTGGACCTGAGGAGAGATAATAAT
Organism: Otolemur garnettii; assembly: GCF_000181295.1. Lineage (NCBI taxonomy): Eukaryota > Metazoa > Chordata > Mammalia > Primates > Galagidae > Otolemur > Otolemur garnettii. The sequence continues at coordinate 1,037,271 of NW_003852648.1, read as the reverse complement.
AGGGAGTAGAATATTCCCTTATTCTGACAACAAAAAACTGTAGTTCAGGCCATTACATCTCTGAGGTTAGGTAGAGTCAGAGCCCTAAGAACTGCACTTCAATGTGGTAGCAACTGGCCACGTGCTGTTCTGAATAAAGAGCTGTGCTCTACAGTTAATATATAGAATGAATTTTTTTTTTTATATAAAGCCTCAAGCTGTCTCCCTGGGTAGAGTGTTGTGGCATCACAGATCACAGCAACCTCCAACTTCTGGGCTTAAGCAATTCTGTTGCCTCAGCCTCCCAAGTAGCTGCGATTACAGGTGCCCACCACAACGCCTGGCTATTTTTTGGTTGTAGTTGTCATTGTTGTTTGGCAGGCCTGGGCTGGATACAAACCTGCCAACTCTGATGTATGTGTCTGGAGCCTTAGCTGCTTGAGCTACAGGCACCAAGCCCATAGAATAAAATTTAAAGATACATAACCAAAGTAGTTCATTACTATGTTTTTATCCATCAGTTATGAAAACAATAATATTTTGGCTGGCTCAGTGCCTATAGCACAGTGGTTACGGTGCCAGCCACATACACCAAGGGTGGCAGGTTCAAACCCAGCCAGGGCTAGCTAAACAATGGTGACAACTGTAATGAAAAATAGCCAAGTGTTGTGGTGGGTGCCTATAGTCCCAGCTGTTTGGGAGGCTGATGCCAGAGAGTCACTGGAGCCCAGGAGTTAGAGGCTGCTGTGAGCTGTAACACCACTGCACTTTACCGAGGGTGAAATAGTGAGACTCTCTCACTAAAAAAAAA
>NW_003852648.1:1028140-1036449 GCF_000181295.1 Otolemur garnettii | reverse complement strand
AAAAAAAAAAAAAAAAAAGAAGAAGAAGAATTTGCAAACCTTTACATCTCTACTTGTGATGTTCCTGTCTGATGAGTTTGTTTCAAATACTCTTTTCTTATAATAGTCAAGAGGCTCCAAAAATCCTTCTTCTCTATATACAGCAGAGTCTTTCCATTCTCTCTCCATCCAGATTTCCCATATGCCCTAAAAAATTCTCACCTTAAATTTATGTCCTGAAATAGTGAAAATGTTTCCTTTCTCTCTGTCGAAAATGGGAAAATATGGATGCCCAAGATTCCCAGGAGGTTGGGTCACTGGATATTAGCAAAGAAGAGGAATATGTACTGTTTAGCTTCAATCTGGAAGCTCCGTCGCTTCTACGTAGAATAAAATGATGTGCATGCACTTTTACAGAAGGTGGTATTCCATGCCTAAAGTAACTCAAAGTTCTGTAAAAAAGAATAATTAGAAAAGACTTGCTTTCTAGGATGGTAAAGAAGACTATTTAAAGACAGGATTGGAGATTAGGAAACATGCCAAATATCTGTACCTTGAACTTTGTGAAAGCTGGGTTTTTTTTCAACTAGTTTTTATGAGATTATTATTTACTTTTTCTTGCCAATACTATCACAGCAGTGATGTTGTGTTTGCATTTGTAAATCAAGACCTAATTCTAAAACTAATTTGTCCTGTTACAGTTGATATTAATTTTATTCACTCAGTTATGGTGTTCTTTAACCCATACTCTATTGTACGGTTCAGTATATCTTCTGTATTGTTAATAAGTACTTTGGGGAGATTATCAACTAATGTGAACAAATCAAAACATTTATTGAGGAAGCACCCCTTTCTTCTTAGATTCTCTTTCATAAACCTTTCTTTGGAAAGTAAAGGCTGTCATCTTTGTTTACTGGTTCAGGAATCAACTGGCGTAAATCCAGTGTGTACAGTTCACTGCATGTTTGACAAAATATCGTCATGAGACAGAAGCATTGTCATTCCCACTGAGCTTGCTGGAAATTGAGAAATGAAATCTTCACCCTCTTATCTTCTGAATAAAAACCTGCATTTTATCAAGATCTCCAGTTCTTTCTTGTACACGTTACAACTTTAGAGGTACCATTTATCTCACCACAACACTTTCATATAAAAAACATACACAGCTTATACCGTATGATGTAAATAAGGCACAAAAATATAGATGGCCTTTTATTTCTACTGTGTCAACCAAAAATGTATAATACGTACCCTGATTTTGTGGATGTTATGCCATCCCCTTTCTTCGGTGTTAGATCACACATGATGGAATATGTCACTTCTATATTTATTAGGTAATTACACTCATACAAGTAAGCATATACTCATTTAACTAAGTGAAATTCAATCTGCCCTTTGCTTCTTGATAAATATGTTTGTTTTTCAGGGAGTGCTGACATTCAAGAATATGTCTATAGAATTCTCTGTGGAGGAGTGGGCCTGCCTGGACCCTGCTCAGCAGCATTTGTATTGGGAAGTCATGTTAGAGACCTACAGAACCCTGGTCTTCCTGGGAAAGGATAACTTAAATACACAGTTCTGGGTCTACACTAAGCAATTCATATTTTCTCTTTGTCGACTGTTTTTATTCAATTTCATCATTGACTGTGTGAATATCAGGTTCTTGTTTCTAAGAAAAACTTTAGGATATCTTGGTATAGAAAAGATAATATTTGAGTTGTTTTATTTTGTCATTAATCTTACCCCTTTTTGAGCTTATTTATATCATTCATTAGATTAATAGTAATTTCAGAAATATAGTGGCATAGATTGTTACTCCTACCTTTTTTTTTTTTTTTTAAACAGAGACAGAGTCTCACTTTATCGCCCTGCTCTCAGTAGAATGCTGTGGCATCACAGCTCACAGCAACCTCCAGCTCTTGGGCTTAGGCAATTCTCTTGCCTCAGCCTCCCAAGTAGTTGGGACTACAGGCGCCCCCCAGAAAGCCCGGCTATTTTTTGTTGCAGTTTGGCTGGGGCCGGGTTTGAACCTGCCACCCTTGGGTATATGGGGTCAGTGCCCTACTCACTGAGCCACAGGTGCCGCCCACTCATACCTTTAAGTCTCATTTCTAATACCAAATTTTATTTCAGTAGTCTTGGGTGGTGGAGTTAAGAATCCTCCAAGTTTAAACACTTTTTGCAGTTTTTGGCCAGGGCTGGGTTTGAACGCGGCACCTCTGACTTATGGGGCCAGCGCCGTACTCCTCTGAGCCACAGGCGCCGCCCAGTTTAAACACTTTTTAAGGATTCTAAAGTTTCTTCAAGGAACCTCTATTTGCGGACTCTTATTTTAGGATCTTCTAAAATGTCTCTTTCTCTACTTTAGCAAGGCACTAGATTGCCGAGTAAAGAATCCCAATTCCTTTTTCTAATAAAACAGATCTCGCTGTCTCTAAGCCAGACTTCATTACCTATCTGGAGCAAAGCAAAGAACCATGGAAAGTAAAGACACATCAGACATTAGTCAAGCCCCCTGGTGGGTTGGAGTGAATGAAGCAAATAGCACTGGTCAGAGGTCCAAAGTTCTAGGAAGAATCCACACAATACAGTGTGATTAGGGGGCGGCACCCATAGCTCAGTGGGTAGTTGTGCCCCCCACATATGCTGAGGCTGGAGGGTTTGAACCCAGCCCGGGCCAGCTAAAACAATGACAACTGCAACAAAAAATAGCCGGGTGTTGTGGCGGACGCCTGTAGTCACAGCTACTTGGGAGGCTGAGGCAAGAGAATTGCTTAAGCCCAAGAGTTTGAGGTTGCTGTGAGCTGTGATGCAAGGGCACTCTACCCAGGGTGACAGCTTGAGACTTCTTCTCAAAAAAAAAAAAAAAAAAAGATTCTCTTCTTGTGTGTGACTTTCAATTCAAATTCTTGATTTTCATCTGTCTTCTTATGGGTCTCTTTGGGTTTTCACTAGCTGAAGTATGGTGAGCTTCGTGATATTGCATATCTTTTTTCTTACATTTGAGACTGCTCATTTTCATTGTGTTCTTCAACTGAAAATTTTGTTATTTATGCTTTTATTTTTGTTGAATACCTTCATTTTTCTGATTTTATATAGTTGTTTGTATCATTCCCGTTTTACCTTAGCATTATTCAGATAAAATTTCAAGGTAATTTAGACATCTCTATTTTTTATGGTTGATTCTAGATTATTTACTTTGTTTCTTTGGGTTATATTACCCTAACATTTTGTATGTGTTACAGTCTTTCATTGATTTTTGATTAGAAAAGCTGCCTTTTGGGCGGCACCTGTGGCTCAGTGAGTAGGGTGCAGGCCCCATATACCTACCGGTTGAAACCCAGCCCCGGCCAAACTGCAACAAAAAATAGCCGGGCATTGTGGCAGTCACCTGTAGTCCCAGCTATTTGGGAGGCTGAGGCAGGAGAATCACCTAAGTCCAGGAGTTAGAGGTTGCTGTGAGCTGTGACCCCACAGCACTCTACCAAGGGTGACAAAGTGAAACTCTGTCTCTAAAAAAAAAAAGAAAGAAAAACTGCCTTTCACAAACTGTGATATATCTATATCCCACTGTACTCTGACACACACTGTACAAGGAAAGCAACAACCATTACACTGAGACAGTATTTTGACTGTGGAATTGTTTGGTTACTTTTTATTTGAAGCATTTTCCCACATTTCCTCCTAAGAGCTTGTCATCACTTGCTAGATGTGAATCTGTCTATTGTATTAGAGTCTCCTTGCTGCTGTACCATTTTTCCCTTTGGATTTAGCACCCTGAGTATGTCTTATGAACCATAGCACTGTTCCATTCCACATTCTTACTGATGGGAGACTCCAAACTTTCTTTGGAAGGACTCTCAAAAGTAAGAAGGATTAACACAGGTGTCACCTTTTTTTTTTTTTTTTTTAGTACAAAGCTGGGATTTGAAAGTTTATTTCCATTTTCACCATTCTGTATTAAGATGGCATAAAGTCTGTGGTGGGGGTAAATATGACAAACCTTTCTTTCTGTTCCATTTGGCTCTTACTATTATTATTGACTTTTTTTATTTTATATATATATGCACATATGCAAATTTACATATTTATGTATGTATGTATTATTTATTTGAGACTGAGTTTCTGTCACCCTGGGTAGTGTGCTGTGTTGTCCTAGCTCACAGCATCCTCAATCTTCTGGGCTCAGGAGATTTTCTTGCTTCAGCCTTATGAATTGCTGGGACTACAGGCATGTGCCACCATGCCTGGCTAATTTTTCTATTTGTGGCAGAGATGGGGTCTCACTCTTGCTCAGGTTGATCTCAAACACCTGTGCCCAAGTGATCTATTCACCTCAGTCTCCCAGAGTTCTAGGATTAAAAACATGAGTCAGTGCCCAGCCTCTACTTTTTCTTTACAAGTTCTGCTTACCTGCTATGCTGCAAATTCTTAAATGGTTTTACAAATTCCCCAAAATGCAGTGTATACATGCAACATTTATTTATCTTTAAGACAGTTAGTGCCTGTGTACTATATTATGGCATCTTCCTAACGTTCTTGGCATACGTTTGTAGATAAAATATGTAATGCATATTTACTCAATTCTGATACAGTCAGTGTCTAAAATTGCTATTGTTTAAATTTCCTCCAGCTCTATGTAATCATTCTACTGAAGACCATTTGCAAGAGCTGGGCACAGATATTTTATTCCCAGACATGATCCTGAGAAGATATCAAAGCTTTGGCCCCGAGAGTGTAAGTAGCAGAAAGTATGTTACAGTGTGGACTTGACCAATGTTTAACAGCTACCTGTGCCAAAGGCTTCTAATGTAGTAAATGCTTGAATGTCTTCAGACAATTGTCAAATCTAAATAGACATAAGATGATATGTACCATAGAGAAAACTTTTGAATGTAAAAGGTATGGGAAAGCCTCCAACCTCTGCTCACACATCACAGAACATAAGATAACTCATATTAGAGAAAAACAATACAAATGCAAAGAAGGTAGCCAAGTCTTCAAATCTTGCTCAAGCCTGTCTAAGCCTAAGAGACTCCATACTGGAGAGAAATTCAACAACTGTGAAAATTAGGAAGAGTGTCTTAGCCACAAAGCAAAATATTGTAACCATGAGAGTATTGTCACTAGAGGAAAATTCTGTAATTATAAGGAATGTGACAAACTTACCAAGCAGTACTCACACTTTTCTGGACATAAAAGAATTCATTCTGGAGAGAAATCCTACAAATGTCAAGAATGTGGAAAAGGCTTTAATAGTTCTTTAACCCTTTCTAGATATCAAAGAATTCACTCTGGAGAGAAACCCTATAAATGTGAAGAAGGTGGCAAAGCTTTCAACTGGTACTCAAATATTTCTGTACTTCAAAGAATTCATTCTGGAGAAAAACCTACAAATGTCCAGAATGTGGCAAAGCCTTTTAGCAGTACACACACCTTTCTATACATAAAAAAAATTCATTCTGGAGAGAAACGCTACAAATGTCAAGAATGTGGCAAACTCTTAATTAATTCTACAGACAAACTATACAAATGGGAGCAATGTGGCAAGTGCTTTGCCCTGTACTCAACCCTTACTGTACATCAAAGAATTCATTCTGGAAAGAAACTCTATAAAGATCAAAAATGTGGCAAATAAATCATACAGGAGAGAAATCCTCCAAATATGAAGAATGTGGCAGTACCTCTACTTGGTTTTCGTAATATGCTAAGCATAAAAGAATTTACACTGGAGAGAAATCCTACAAATGTGAACAGTGTGGCAATGACTTTAAACAGAACTAAAACTATACTTCACATAAGAAAAGTCATATTGGAGAGAAATCTTATAAATGTGAATAATGTGGCAAATATTTTTACTGGTCCTCACCCTTAGTAAACATAAGAGAAATCATAGCAGAGAAAAATGGTAACATAAAGATGGGGCAAAACCTTATTATGCCAGTAGTCAGTTTTCTGTGCACAATTCAATTCATGTTGAAGAGAAACTCTACAAATGTGAAAAACTTGGCAAGTGTTTAACTTGTGCTCAAGTCATTCTATAAATGAAAAATTTATAACAGAGAAAACCCCTACAAATGGGAAGAAAGTGTTGAATTCTATAACCAGTACTCACACGTTTTAATACATAACAGAATTCATAGAGAAATTCTATATATGTGTAGAGTGTGATAATATCTTTCAATATATCTCATGATTTTCTAATTATAATTCATATGAAAGAAATACTATCCAAATATCAGTCATATCTCAGAGCCTTAAAGTTGTGTTTATCCTGTTAGATAGCGCTAAGGAGAGACAGGGACAGATAATGCTGGGAGATCCTTTGTCCATAAAAAGAGGAACAAATTGAGCAGAGGAGGCTTCCAAGAAAGGAAGAAAGCTGGCATTTCAAGAAGGCTTCCAAAAGCTGAGTTGATATTTGCTCTACAAAAATTAGTCTCAGATGTAGAGAGGCCACAAAAAGGGGGCTTTGCAGCGGGCATCCAAGTCAGATGACAGCAGACTCAAGTGACCTATTTTCATTAACATAATACAATGTATACCAGTTCTATCACACTCTACGATTACAATGACAAATAGTGGTCATTGACTATAGGGATAGAAATGTGAGGACTCTCCATTCTGGAAGATTTCCCTGTTTCTAAGAAAAATCATGGAATCATGAATATTTTACTTCCGTGCCACTTAACATAGAATTGGAAAATCTGTGTAAGAGGAAACATCTTACTAATCCCAGGGTCTTCTTCACTTGAAAATGTAGATGTGTTCCTTGTCTGGAGTGTACAGTCCTTAATAAAGTTTGTCCTTTTGCACACTTGCTATCTACTTATTCTGCTCATTTCTTCCACTGTCTTGGTGGTAGTAACTATTCTTTGGTACCTGGAACAAAATGTGTACCTGACATCTGGTCCCCACATGTGATATTTTGCTGCCAAAATTTGGGAGGAAAATATACATGTTCAGCAAGATAAGCTAATGGAACAATAGACATTCTAAATTCCCTCTGCCTGCTGGATTATTTCCTTACTACTCCTACATCTCTCTTCACTTACAAGTAATGTAGCTCCTTACCTGCCCCTGCTCCATCTGCTTTTTTCTTCACCTTGACAATGCACTTAAGCTCCCAATTAACACCGATATTCAAAAGCTTAAAAGGGGGCCTCAGGCTCCAGAAGCAGAATGTTAAATCATTTTTTTCAGGTCTTGATAACCAGAATGGGGATGAGGAGACAGTGAGAGAAAGCCAGGCTAGCAGCAGGTCTTAAGAGCAGAAGGAAGCTTTTGAAATGGTAGCTATCTCTAGGGAAGAAGGTTGTCAGGCACTGAGTTCCCCTAGACTAGAGGCTCAGTCAAGAAGACAGGAGGCCTGAGCCCTTCCCTATTATGACTGTGGGTTCCTGAAGTAAGAAATTGCTCATAGTCTCTGCTAGGACTATGCCCTCACTACCAGAGTGATTCACTGAAAGTGACATCGCCCTCTCCAGGAGACAGGGGTGCACATTCACCTTCTAGACTCTGTGAAATCCCTTACCCAACACTGACATTCTGGAACTCTTTCTGTCTGATGCACAAAACTGCAGCTTCAGAACAAGCTCTCCTTTCTGATTCTGGGAAGGTTGAGTGATGGCAAGCTGTCTCTCTCTGTGAGAGTAAACAAATGGATGTTCATACCATTAGAGTCTCTCCTCTGCTCTCCCTGAATATTCAGGGCCTCTGTTTCCCTCTTCTGTATCTCTCTTCAAAAGGGAAGGTAAAATACAAACCCCTGTGTTCTCTAAAGTCCCTCTGTTCACTGGGTGATGATGTTTCTGTTTATCCCTTTTAGTGCTTTTCAATGGCCCTACCACATTGTTTGGACGAAGTCTTAATTTTAGGTTAGGGACCTAAATCCATAGGCCACCTTTCTTAGGCCTTTATAAAAGAAAAGTCTTAGCTGGGATGCAATTTTATTTCAAAATAGAAAAACAATTAAAACAAGAAGGATTTAGTATGTAGGAGACAGATGTGAGAAAAGCTATGAATATGAAGAGACATAAGTGGTAAGGAACATTAAAAGGAAAGGGAATCATTTTGTGTAGGACAAAATCTAATATACTAATGTTTGTCCTAAAATAAGTCATTGTGTAAGAAGAAAACTGACAAAGATAGGGCTTCAGCATGTCATAATCCTCTGTGTATAATATTTGCAAAGGTGAATTTATAAACATTTTGTATGGGAACAAGTTGGCCTAACTGAAAACAAATCTCTAAAACAACAAACCATTTTTTTGGTATCAGACTTTGTTTCAAATCTCTCTCTCTCTCTCTCTCTCTCTCTCTCTTTTTTT
>NW_003852648.1:978054-1016415 GCF_000181295.1 Otolemur garnettii | reverse complement strand
AAAAAAAAAAAAAATGCTGAAGATTTTAGGTATAGGTGTTACATTTCTTAAACTGATTGAAGCTATCTATGATAAACCCACAGCTATATTTTACTGATTGGAGTTAAAGTGAAAGCTTTTCCACTTAGAACTGGAACCAGACAAGGTTGTCCTCTGTTGCCATTATTATTTAACATATTGCTGGAAGTTCTAGCCAATACAAGTAGACAAGACAAGAAAATAAAGGGCATCCAAATGGGGGAAAAGGAGGTCAAACTCTCCCTCTTTGCTGATGATATGATGATCTTATCCTTGGAGAACCACAAATACTCAACCACAAGTGTCTTGGAAGTACAGTAATGTCTGAGGATATAAAATCCATGTCTATAAGTCAGCTGCATTTGTATACACCACCAATAGCCAAGATGAGAGGCTAATTAAGGACACAACTCCCTTCACCATAGCCCCAAAGAAAATGAAACACCTAAGAATATACCTAACAAAAGAGGTGAAAGACCACTAGAAAGAAAATTATGAAACCCTAAGAAAAGGAATAGCAGAGGACTTTAACAAATGGAGGAACAGACCATGCTCATGGCTGGGAAGAATTGACATTATTAAAATGTTTATAATTCCCAGAGCAATCAACCACTTCAATGCAGTCCTGATTAAAATACTAACATACTATTTTCAAGACTTGGTAAAAATGATTCTGTGTTTTGTATGGAACCAGAAAAAAAACCATATAGATAAGGCAGTTCTTAGTAATGAAAACAAAGCCAGGGACATCAGCATATCAGATTATAGGCTATACTACAAAGCCATAGTGGTCAAGACAGCATGGTACTGGCATAAAAATAGAGACCTAGACATTTGGAATTGATTAGAAAATCAGGAAATGAAATCAACAACTTCTAACCACCTAATCTTTGATAAACTAAACAAGAATGTACACTCAGGGAAAGAACACCTATTCAATATGGTGCTGGGAGAACTGAACATTCACATGCAAAATATTGAAACTTGACCTTCACCTTTCTCCACTCACAAAAATTTATTCAAGATGAATAAAGAATTAAATGTAAGGCATAAAATGATAAAAATCCTCAAAGAAATCATAGGAAAAGCACTAGAAGATATCGGCTTGGGGAAAGATTTCATGAAGAAGACTGCTGTGGCAATTGCAACAACAACAAAAGTAAACAAATGGGACTTAATTAAACTGAAAAGATTCTATACAGCTAAGGAGAACACAACCAAAGCAAATAGAAAACCTACCCAATGGGAAAAGGTATTTGCATATTTTGAATTAGACAAAACCTTAATATCTAGAATCTATAGAGAAATTAAATTAATCCACATGAACAATGCCAATAATCCCATACATCAATTGGGAAGAAAGATGAACAGAACATTCTCTAAAGAAGACAAATGGAAGATAAATTTTTTCTTCAAAAGAAGAAAAAATTCTCATCATCCCTAATTATTAGAGAAATGCAAATTAAAACCATCCTGAGATATCCTCTAACCCCAGGGAGAATGGCCCTTATCACAAAATCTCAAAACTGCAGGGACAAGCATGCATGTGGAGAGAAAGGAACACTTTTACACTGTTGGTGGGACTACAGACTAATACGACCTTTTTGGAAGGAAGTATGGAGAAACCTCAAAGAGCTCAACCTCTTTGCTCCCATTTGATCCTGCAATCCCATTACTGGGAATATATCCAGAAAGAAAAAAAAATACCTTTTATTAGAAAGACACTTTTACTAGACTATTTATGACAGCTCAATTTACAATCGCTAAAATGTGGGAAAAGCCTAAATGCACCTCAATCCAGGAATGGATTGGCAAGCTGTGGTATATGTATACCATGGAATACTATGCAGATGTTTAAAAAATGGAGATTTTGCAGCATTTGTATTAACCTGGATGGAGGTGGAACACATTATTCTTAGTGAAGCATCACAGGAATGGAGAAGCATGAATCCTGTGTATTCAACTTTGATATGAGGACAATTAATGACAATTAATGACATGGTGGGAGGTGGGGTAAGGGAAGAGCAGACAGAGAGAGAAGGAGGGATGGGGTGAGGGAAAGGAAAAGAAAAAAAAAAGAAAATAGACACAAATGCTCACATAAATTAAATTTAATTTTGACCAAAGTACATTATTTGAACAATAATTTTTAATTCAACTTGTTAGTATGTTGTTTAGGATGTTGCATCCTCATTTATAAGTGAAATATGTTTGTAATTTCCCTTTATATTTTTTCCTATTTTAATATCAGATATATCCAGATGAAGAAGAATGATTCTGAAGTATTTCTTCTTTTTCTATTGTCTATAAGATTTGGCATGATCTTTTTTTTTTTTTAAATTATCTTCTATTTTTATTTATAAATATTAGTTGTCTGTTTTTTGAGACTTTGGAAAAAAAGTTAACTAATGACTCCATAGTGAACCCTAGAGTCAAAGCATTGTATGATAGACATTCTTTTATCTGACAATGTGAATGTTACTTTTTCGTATTATTATTATTATTGTTCAATATTTCATTGCAGCAGTCATCTGATTTCTTTTGTGAATGCGTTTATCTTTGTTCATTCTTTACAAGGTTTTGGTTTCTAGTCCTTATCTTAAACATTGTTATTGTTATTACATTTTAAACCTTTTTAATTTTGTGAAGGAAAAAGTGGAAACCAAAAAAATACATGTATATGTATAGACAAAATAATAAAAAAGAATATTGTGTAATATGCTCCTCTTAGGTCTAACCAGTCTAGAATTATTTTATCCAGTTTTCTGTTTTCTTCTTGATATTCTTTCTCATTTTATGTTAATTATTGAAAATGAGATCTTAAAGTTTCTTACAATTCTTGTGTTGCTAAGTATATCTTACCACATTTCTGTCCACACTTCTGTCTGTATTTGCATGTTTGGAAGCATATATATATATATATATATATATTTACCTATTTATTTTATATATCCATATATGTTTCATTTGTGTATCTTTGTATTGTGTATTATAAATTTCTGTTTAATGGACCCATTTTACTGTTATATACTATCAATCTGTGTCTCTTTTAGTACTTTTGAATTGAAGTGTATTTTTTTTTTTTTTTTTGATACAGTCTCACTTTGTTGCCACCGATAGAGTGCCATGGCGTCTTAGTTCAAAGCAACCTCAAAATCTTGGGCACATGCATTTCTCTTGCTTCAGCTCCCAAGTATCTGGGACGACAGGTGCCCGCCATAATGCCCTGCTATTTTATTTTTAAGAGACGAGGTCTCGTTCTGGCTCAGGCTGGTCTGTAACCTATGAGCTCAGGCAATCCACCCACTTTGGCCTTTCAGAGTGCTAGGATTACAGGAGTGATTCACCACATCAAGCCTGTATTTTGTTTAATTATGAGCATCTCATCAACTCCTGATTACTTACATACATCTTTTTTTTTTTTTTCTTTTTGCAGTTTTTGACCGAGGCCGTGCTTGAACCTGCCCCCCACCCTATATGTGGCTAGGACTCTCTACTCCTTGAGCCACAGGCGATGCCCACATATGTCTTTTTTTATCTCATTATTTTCAGCTTACTTTATATTTTAGAGATAAAGAGAATCTTTTGTGAGTGGCTAATTGTAAGGTCTTTATGTATCCGTACATCCATTTTGTCTTTCATTATAAAGTTTAATCTATTTATATTTAAAGAAATGAATTTACTTTTGTCATTCTTTTTGTTTGTCATGTGCTCTCTAGATACAATTTTCCTCATTTCTACTCTCATTGCCTTCATTTTTGTTTTGTTGATTTTGCAGTGAAATAGTTTGATTATCTTCTCATTTGTTTTTGCGATTTTCTCTAGGTGTTTTCTTTGTGATTACCTTGAGATATGGAAACTACATAAAATATATCTAAATGATAACAATATATTTTAATCTCATAACAACTACAAGTAAATAGAGAAACTATACCTTTTTATATGACATACTTTGTTATTAATGTCAAAAATTATAATTTTTATATTCTGTGCATACATTAAAAACTCTTTGAACATTTATGTTCTTTTAATTCTGTAGAAGAACTTTGAGGGTTGTATGCACCATCCTTTTAATGATATGGAATTCTATATCTATGTATAAATTGGCTTTTAAAAAGAAGTCTTTTGTTTTTGTGTTTTTTATAATACTACCCAACATTATTTCATCTTTTCATGTAGTGGAGTCTCTTGTAGGACTTTTCTAGTAGAGAAAAACATCAATTTTTTTTAAATTTATTTTTCTTATACATGTGTATATTAGGTTTCCACTTTTGCCTTCACAGAATTAAAAAGGCTAAATTTAATGACAATAACAATGTTTAACATAAAGACTAAGAACAAAAACCTCATAAAGAGTGAATGAAGATAAATATATTCAGAAAAGAAATCAGACAATTGCTGCAAAGAAATTTTAAGCAATAATAATAGTAATAATGCAAAGAAAGTTAACATTCACATTGTCAGATAGAAGTATGTCTATTATAGAATACTTTGATCAGTTAACTTCTTATTACTTTGTTTTTTCCAAAGTCTCAAAAAAATAGACAACTAATATTTATGAATAAAAGTTAAAGATAATTTCAAAAAAGCAGATCATGCCAAATCTTATAGACAATAGAAAAAGAAATACTTCAGAATCATTCTACTTAAACTGGATACATCTGATATGAAAATTGGAGAAAATGTTATAATGGGGAAATTACAAATAATTTCACTTATAAATGGGGATGCAATATGATAACATATTAACATGCTGAATTAAAAATTAATGTTTAAGTAGTATACTATGGTCAAAATTGAATACAATTTATATGAGAATTAGTCACTATTTTTGTTACTTTTGTTTTTTCCCTTGCTGACACCCCCTTCCTCCTTCTCCTGTCTGGTCTCCCCTTCCCCCATGCCTCACCACGTCATTAATTGTCATTAATTGTCTTCATATCAAAACTGAATACATAACATTCTTACTTCTTCATTCCTGTGATGCTTCACTATGAATAATGTGTGCCAGTTCCATCCATGTAAACATGAAGGAGATAAAGCCTCCATCTTTCTTTAAGGCTGCATAATATTCCATGGTATACATGTACCACAATTTATCGATCCATTCATGGATTGATGGGCACTTGGGCTTCTTCCATGATTTAGCAATTATGAAGTGGGCTGCAAATAAACATTATGGTTCAAATATCTTTGTTGTAAGAAAAAGTATCCAATGTACTCAGCCCTACTAAGAAACTGATTTATAGCTTTCATATGAAAGCTATAGCCCAATTTTAGTCCAAGAATATGGGGACTTGGGAGAGGGAGGGGAGGGCAGGGTGGAGAGAGGGTGATTGGTGGGACCACACCTATCGTCCATCCTATAAGGGTACATGTGAATCTTTCTAAATGTAAAATATAAATGTCTTAACACAATAACTAAGAAAATGCCATGAAGGCTCTGTTAACCAGTTTGGTGAGAATATTTCAAATTGTATATAAAACCAGCACACTGTACCTCATGACTGCATTAATGTACACAGCTATGATTTAATTTAAAAAAAAAAGAATAATGTATTCCACCTCCATCCGGGTTAGTACAAATGTAAAATCTCCATTATTTTTGATAGCTGAATAATATTCCATTGTATACATATACCATAGCTTACCAATGCATTCCTGGGTTGAAGGACATTTAGGCTGCTTCCACATTTTAGGAATTGTAAATTGGGCTGTGATAAACAGTCCAGTAGAAGTGTCTTTATAATAAAAGTTACTTTTTTTCCTTCTGGATAGATGCCCAGTAATGGGATTGCAGGATCAAATGGGAGGTTTAGGTTGAGTTCTTTAAGGTTTCTCCATACTTTCTTCCAAAAAGGTTGTACTACTTTGCAGTACCACCAGCAGTGCAAGAGTGTTCCTTTCTCTCCACATCTGCCCCAGCACCTGCAGTTTTGAGATTCTGTGATCAGGGCCATTCTCGCTGAGGTTAGATGATATCTCAAGGTGGTTTTAATTTGCATTTCTCTAATAATTAGGGATGATGAGAATTTTTTCATCTGCTTAGTAGCCATTCATCTGTCATTTTCAGTGAAGTTTCTGTTTGAGTCTCTTGCCACTCTATAAATGGGGTTTTATTGATTTTGTTTTTGTTGTTGATGATTAATTCAAGTTCTCTGTAGATTCTAGTTATCAGCTTTATGTCAGATTCATAACACGTAAATATCCTCTCCCATTTTGAAGTTCTGTTGGCTTTAGTTCTGGTACCCTTAGCTGTGCAGAAGCTTTTAAACTTAAGCATATGCCATTTATTTATTTTTGATGTTACTGCAATTGCCACAAATGTCTTCCTCATAAAATGTTTTCCCAGGTCGATTTTGTCAAGAGTTTTTCTCAACTTTTTTTTTAGCATTTTTCCTTTTGTGTCTAAAATATGAACTTTTATTCAGCAGGCCTCAATTTTTGTCAGTGGTGAGAAATGCTGGTCCAGTGTCAGTTTTCCACATGTGCCTAACATGTTTTCCTAGAACCATTTATTAAATTGGGGTTCCTTTCCCCAGCACATGGTTTTGTTTGGTTTATCAAAGATCAGGTAGTGATATGTGCCTGGATTCATCCCTAGGTTGCCTATTCTATTTGGTAGATGGATATATCTATTTGTGTGCCTGTGCCATGTTGTTTTGATCATTATAGACTTGTAGTATAATCTGAAGTCTGGTAACATGATGCCTCTAGGTTTATTGTTATTTCTAAGAACTGTTTTAGCTATTTTTTTCTGATTCTATATTTAGAAATGTACTACTTTTTCAAGTTCTTTAAAATGTGACATTGGTGGTTTCATGAGAATTGCATTAAATCTGCAGATCACATTGGGTAGTATGAACATTTTAATGAAGTCAGTTTGCTCCATCCAGTAGCATGGTATATTCTTCCATTTATTAATGTCTCCTTCTGTTTCTTTTCTCAGTGTTTTGTAGTTTTCTTTATGGAGGTCCTTCATGTCTTCCGCTGATAGATTCTTAGGCATTTCATTTTCTTTGGAGCTACTATGAATTTCATTAGGTGTTTAATTTGATTCTAAGCCTATTATTTGGTGTACTATTAAGACTATAAATTTCAGACGTTGATTTTTTTCTACCAAGTTATTACTGTATTTTTTAAATTCCTCTAATAGTTTCATAGTTAAGTCCCAGGGTTTTTCCAGATATAAAATCATGTTATCTGCAAAGAGCAAGAGTTTGGACTTCACTGTCCCCATTTGAATATCCTTAATCTTCTTCTCTTGCCTGATTACATTGGCTAGGACTATCAGCACTATATCAAAGGCAGTAGTAACATTGAGCATCCATGTCTGGTTTCAGTTCTAAGTTGAAATTTCTTCAACTTTTATGATATAGGTACTGGGTTAGTTTTAGATGGTCTCTATAAGTTTTGGCAATGTCCCGTCTATGCCCATATTCTTGAATGTTCTTGTCAGAAAAGGATGCCGTATGTTGTCAAATGCTTTTGCAGCATCATTTGAAGCAATCCCATATATGGTGTTTAGTTTTGATATTCTTTTTTTTTTTTTTTTTAAGAGAGAGTCTCATTATGTCATCCTCAGTAGAGTGCTATGGTATCTCAGCTCACAGAAACTTCAAAGTCTTAGGCTTAAGTGATTGTCTTGCCACAGCCTTCCAAGTATCTGGGAGTACAGGTGGCCACCACAATGCCCTGCTATGTTTGTGTTGTTGTCATTGTTGTTTTAGTAGGCCCAGGCTGGATTAAAACTCACTAGCCCGAGTGTATGTGGCTGGTGCCCTAACCACTGAGCTATGGGTGCCAAGCCTACTTTTAATGCTCTTTATGTGGTGAATTACATTTGTGGATTTACCTATGTCGAATCAATCTGGCATCCCTGGGATAAAACCTACTTGATCATGATGTACAATTTTTTTAATGTGCAGTTGTATTACATATAATAATCTTAGTGTATGTTTTTGTCTTAATATTTATTAATGATATTGGGTTATAATGGTCCTCATTTCTTGGGCTCTGTCCTTGTTTTAGAATCAACATTATTTTTGATTTCTGAAATGTGTTAGGATGAATTCCTTTCTACTCTGTTTTGGTAGATTATACAATATAGGTACTTGTTCCTCTTTAAATGTATAGTAGAATATGAGTGTGTAACCATCTCCACAACCTTTCTTTTTTGGATGAATTTGTATTTTTGATGTAATGTCAGTGCCTGATATAGGTCTATTCAAAATTTCTAATCTTTCTTGTTGAGTATAGGAAGATGGTGTGCTTCCAGTTATTTGTCCATTTTCTCTACATTTTCAGATTTCTGGGCATAGAATATTTTGTAATAATTGTTGAAGATTTTCCATATTTCCATGGCATCTTTTATTTCCCCATTTTCCTTTCTGATCATGGTTATTAGATATCTTACTTTTCTATTTCTATTTAGTCTGGCCAGTCATTTATTGATTTTTTTAATCTTTCAAGGAACCAATTTTTTGTTTCACTGATTTTTTGAATGATTCTTTTGTTTTTACTTTTATTTGATGCTTCTCACATTTTGGTTATTTATTTTCTTTTCCATGGTATTAGATTGGATTGTTCTTCCCAGTTGCTTGTGATGGCCCATTATGTTTTCAGCTTGATCTCTTTCTGTTTTCTAGATGAAGGCATCTAATACTATAAATTTCCCTCTTAGAATTGCCTTTGCAGTATCCCAAAGTTTTTCATTATTATTTTGTTCAATAAATCTAATGATTTTCTTCTTAAACACATCCTTAACTGAGCTGTTGTTAAGAAAAAGATTGTTGATTTTCCATTGCTTTATGTGGGTATGAATATTTCTCTTGGTGTTGAGTTCTATTTTAATTCTGTAATAGTCTGCTAAGATACAAGGTATAATTTTTATTCTTTTGAATTTGTTGAGGTTTGATTTGTCCTGATATATGATCCTGATATATGATCAATTTTGAAAGATGATCCATAGGCTGATGAAAAAACTAGTATTTAATTTTACTAGAAAGAAATGTTTTCTATATGTCTAATAAGTCCATTTGTTCTAGGGTCATGTTTAAATGAAAGTGTAGTGTGTAGAATTTCCATTTTTAAAATTACTTAAAAAGTGTTAATGACAGAACAGATGATTTTTCCAGAAAAGTGCTTTATGAGCTATTGAGAAGATTGTGTATTCTTCTGTTCTGTGTCTCTATAATCCTGGTAGGACTCATGGCTTTATATTATTTTCAAATCCTCTGTTGTATTATTAGTCATCTGACTGAATGTATTATTTATTACTGAAAATAGAATGTTGAAGTATCTTATTATTATATAGTTTCTTCTTTTTTGCTGCGATCCTGTAAGTGTTTCCTTTGTATGTTTTTAGGCTTGGTGCCTGTACTTCAGTGAGTAGGGTTCAAGCCGCATAAACTGAGGCTGGCAGGCTTCAAACTGGCCCCAAGCCTGCTAAACAACAATGAAAACTACAAGAATAACCAAATAGCTGTACGTTGTGGCAGGTGCTTGTAGTCTCATCTACATGGGAGGCTGGGACAAGAGAATAGCTTAAGCCCAAGAGTTTGAGGTTGCTGTGACCTGACACATCATAGCACTCTCCTGAGGAGAACATAATGAGAATCTGTCTCAAAATAAATAAATAAAGTATATTTTAAAAATTATCATATTATTGACATAACATATAATGTGCATACTATAATTGTGAACTCTTCTACTTTCATATTGTTAACATCTTTTTTGATATGTTTTTTTCTATCCTGTCAATTTTAGAACATTTTTTATTAGATATGAAGTTGAGACTCTTGTACACAATATAATGGGATTTTTAGTCCCTTTATTCAACGTATGTCTTTTAAGTGGAACATCTAGTGCATCAATTTTACATAATTTTTAAAAGGTGGAGAACTTACTCTTTTCCTGTAATTAATTGTTATATGTAGTTGTCACTAGTTTTTTTTTTCTTTCTCTCTTGATATCTTCTGTGTCTCATTGACTTTTGCAGACATACTATCTTTTCACATTTCTTCTCTATATTTCTGTAAATACTCTTTACATTTATCATGAGAATTTCCAAAAATCTTTTGGATTTACACCATATGTTAACATGGTACAACTTAAATTCAGTTCCATATAAAATATTATTGTCTGTCACATTTTGTAGCACAATTTCAAAATATCCTATGCATTATTATTATACCACAATTTCTTTTTGTATTTGCATATCTTAAACAAAGAGTTACATAGTTTTTAAGGAAGAAGAAAACCAGTTCTTTGAAAGGCCACAGAAGGTCAGGTGAAATGTATTCCCCTGAGTTTCAAATATGAGATAAATTGTTCTTTTCATTTATTTTAGAACTGCCTTCACATTACACCCAGGACTTTTTGCCAGAGAAGGATATAATGGATACATTCCAAAAAGGAATAAAGAGAAAATATGGAAGCTGTGGTCTTGACAATTTATCCCTAAGGAAAGACTGGGAAAGAATGGGTGAGTATAAGAAGCAGAAACTATTATAATGGACTAGCACAAAGTTTGTCAATGACTCGTAGGACAATCATTCAAGGTTATAAATGCATGTGGGTCATTAGTAAATCTACAAATCTAAGTAAGCACAAGGTAAGAAATACTAGAAAGAAAACTTCCAAATGTAACAAACATCCTAAAGCCTTTCATGACAGGTCAAATATTTCTAAACATAAGGAAGTTAACACAGGCCAGAAAGTCTACAAGTGTGAAGAATGTGGTAAAATGTTCAACCAATTCTCTGTTCTTCTTATACATAAAAGAATTCATACTGGAGAGAAACCCTACAAATGTGAAGAATGTGGCAAAGCCTTTGATCAGTGCTCACATCTTATAACACATAAGAGAATTCATACTGGAGAGAAACCCTACAAATGTGAAGAATGTGGCAAAGCCTTTAATCAGTGCTCACATCTTATAACACATAAGAGAATTCATACTGGAGAGAAACCCCACAAATGTGAAGCATGTGGAAAAGCCTTTAACCAGTGCTCAGTTCTTTCAAGACATAACAGAATTCATACTGGAGAGAAACCCTACAAATGTGAAGAATGTGGCAAAGCCTTTAACCAGTGCTCACATCTTACAACACATAAGAGAATTCATACTAGAGAGAAACCCTATGAATGTGAAGAATGTGGCAAAGCCTTTAACAGTTGCTCATGTCTTAGAAGACATAAGGGAATTCATATGGGAGAGAAACCCTACAAATGTGATGAATGTGACAAAGCCTTTACCCAGTGCTCAACTCTTACAACACATAAGAGAATTCATACTGGAGCGACACCCTACATTTTATGAATGTGCCAAAGCCTTTATTTAACCAGTGCTAAGATCTTAGAAGACATAAGAGAATGCATACTTGAGAAAAACCTTACAAATGTGAAAAATGTAGCAAAGTCTTTAACCAGTGCTCACATCTTGCAGCACATAAGAGAATTCATACTGGAGAGAAACCCTACAAATGTGAAGAATGTGGCAAAGCCTCTAACCAGTGCTCAGCTATTACAACACATAAGAGATTTCATACCGGAAAGAAACCCTACAAATGTGACTATTGTGGCAAAGCCTTTCACAAGTGCTTAGCTCTTCAACACAGAACAACTGTTCATACTGAGGAGAAACCCTGCAAATGTTAAGAATGTTGTATACCCTTTAACAAGTATTCAGCTATTACAGCACATAAAGTAATTCACACTGGAGAGAAACCCTACACATGTGAGGAATGTTACAAAACCTTTAACAGGTGTTCACACTAAACTGTACATAGAAGAATTTATACTAGGAAAAATGTGATAAAGGTTACCCGTGTGGCAAAGTCATCAATAACTGTTCACACGTTAGTCAACATCAAAGAAGTCCTTTAGATAAAAGTGGGATGAATGTAATGATGACAAAAAGAGCTTTCTTAAAGTATTAGTATTAGCATGAACATGAGTGCATATGCTGAATTACAACAATAAAGATTTAGAGTGGGAAATAATTTTAATTACATCACAGATCTTATTGGACATGCCAATCCTTCCTGAAACTTTATTTAAAATGAGAGTATTTTTATTAGAAATTTAATATGTATAAATGTGGAAAAACATTTGTGCAAAAGGAAAATCTTAGAAAACAGCAAATTTATATTATTTAAAAATACTTTTCTGATTAAATAATTTGAACAAAAATTAATAATCAAGTCAGAGGATTAACAGAATGGATTAAGGCACTAAAACATTCAGATATTATGCTAAACAAGATTCCTGATTACAGTTAATAATCTGGTTAAAATAGTTTGGTAATTGATTTTAAGCTTAAAAGGCAGATGTAGATTTTATGCCTATCATAATTGCATGTAAAGTATCTTTTTTTGTTCATAGTTGAGCTGAAAATGTAATACTTTTTGCATTTTTGACAAGCAGGTATTGATGTAATTTAACTCACAATGGCACAATGCTATGCTTTTATTTACAGCGTTTCTGTGAAAATGTGTGTTTAACTTTTGTTTTTAGAACTATGAGAGGTTTTTGTATATTAGGTGGGCAATATTTGTGTACATATTTTAGAAACTTGAAAATACTAAAATGTTATATTATGAAGCAGAGATATGCTTTGTGCTTGACACTTAAGAAACAATTGTAAATGATGCATGAAATACCATTTCCTGATATTTTTCTGCACTATAAGAATGTAAAACTACCATTTTAGAAGTAAATCATTTTATTATATGTGCATTAGTCTAATAAATTACATTAGATTTTGGATTTTTTTTTAGATTAGATGTGAAATCAGTTTCATTAAATTCACAAAAATGTTTTTAATGTGTTGAGTGTTGTAGATTGAATGAAGTATTTCGGATCAATATTAATCTGTCTCATCTTACTCAAATTTGTAGGTAATCAATAGTAAGAATGTGCTATTGGGTTACATGGTAAAATACCATGTCTCGTGATCCACTTTCCCAACTGCTTTGCATTTTAAATACTTTGAAGACTAATGTTCCCATAGTTTAAATTTTTCTTACCTTTTTCAGTTACGTTGTTGCTTTAGTGTTTGAAATAAAGATTGCCTACTATAATAAAATTCCATACATTTTTGAACCACAAATGACCATTTATAAGATTCTACTCTATATTTTTCTTTGAACATGCTACCTCAGTGGTTTGTGAAACATACATTTTTTATTTACATTTAAGTAAATATACATATATATCACTCTAAAGAAAAACTTTACATGTAACAGAATTACAGAACAATTAATTATTTTTCTGCCAATGTGGTTTTGTATCAACTTCTAAAGAAAAGGAAATATATTGGGCAAAATAAGATATTTTAAAAATTGTTAATAATATACTGTGCACTAGAAACATTTAAGTTTCTGAAAGTAACTATCTCTTTCATGCCTTACAATCTGTTAATTCTTCTAGAATCTTAAGACTCGAGCTCAGAATCTCCCCCATGCAAGTCCTCTGCTTTAACTGATTACTCTTGTCTAATTTAACATATAATTTTCTTATTTCAAAGTTTATGAAGTGTTCTTTATATGACCTGTTCAAGGAGTAAAACAATGATTTTTATAATATTTAAGCATGCTCATGAAATAATCTGAAACTGAAGGTAACTCCACAGGGTATTATCTTATATTTCAGTCCCTCAGGACATTCTATATTTTTCCTCTAAATTAGGGAATCCTACTTAAGTCATTTTTGCTTTGGTGAGTGTTTCTTTCAGTTTTTGTCATTGACATAGCTGAGTATAGTGATTTTATTAGGCTAGTTTGTCCAGGTAAACACCAGGAAGTCTTTATAAATCATGAAGTTATTTCAAAATTTGAGTTGGGGGAACAAGTATAGCCTAGCTATAGGTAAGTAATAGATTCCTTATATTTAGCATTAAATATATCTGAAGGAGTTTGAAACTGTAGGTAAGAGATTAACAATATCCAAAGCAAATAAATAGTTTTGATTCTGCATGTGGAGAGAGCACACCTTTACCTCAACAAATTCTCAGAATTTATAACTGAAAATTCTGTTTCTTCAATTTTATGATTATGTCCAATTTATTTCTATCCCCCTTTCTTCATTACCAGCCGCATATGTGTCACAATCAGGCTTCTTTTGCCAGTGATATGGCTGCAACTTGCCCCCTGTTCTACATACTAGGTGAAATTTCTCACAGTACTTTAAAATTTCTCAGAAGTTTTGAAATTTTCAATTTGATAAAAATTATTTTGAACCAAAGAATTTTAGGCCATTTATATGTTATAAGTTCAGCATTCTGATTACTTAATAGAAGTCAGTGTGATTCAATGTCTTTTAAAATGATAGTCTTCAAGAAAGTACAAAGAAATATGATTCTGTCTGCCATAGACTAAAATCAGGCAGTCAGCAATATATTTATTTGATTCTAATGCATAGTGTCATAAAAATGAAAATAAAACTAATGAAGCATACACAATCATATGATGCTTATGGTGATCACTGCATAAAAATCATTAGAATTTTGAATGACAGTTTATGGTAAGTGAAGAAGTTTGAGTTTAATTATCATTAAATATGTTGTCCAACATATGATTCCACATATCAACTGTTTATAAATGTGTCTTTTTAGTTTTAGAAAATAATATGTTTGTGAATTATATTATTCAATCTCTTTCTTAGCAAGTTTATATTACATTATTTTATGTTTGTTTATTTAAGTGGGTGCAGCACACAGTTCATGGTTTTCATGCATAACTCTATCTGTGGCTAAGGTTTTGGTCATTCTCTGTAGAGAAATGTCAAGTATCATGGAAGGTTTTTGATTGAAAATTTTATCAGTAATTTTTGATGTTATCTTATTTTCTGTGTTTGCAGTGACTAGAGATATAATGGTAAGCACCACATACCTCCATATTCCACACCATAACCATAAGCACCAGGAATGTCAGATGACTATAACTTAAAAGCTTTAAAGCTTTATAGGTTCACTCTATAGTGAACCTCAGAGTCAAAGCATTCTATACTTGTCATACTCTTATTTGACAGTATGAATGTTACTTTCTTTGTATTACTATTATTATTATTATTACTTACTACTTCGTTGTACCAATCATCTGATTTCTTTTCTGAAAGTATTCATCTTCATTCATTCTTTACAAGGTTTTTGTTTCTAGTCCTTATCTTAAACATTGTTATTGTTGGTAAATTTTAAGCCTTTTTAATTTTGTTAAGGCAAAAAGTGGAAACCTAATAATCACATGTATATGTAAAAAAATAATAAAAGATAGGATTTTTCTTTTTGTGGATGAATAATATTTAATTTTGTACACATATACCATTTTTTATTCATCTTTCAGTTAATGGACATGCAGGTTGATACTATATGTTGGCTATGTGAATAGTACCACAATAAACATGGAAGTAAATATGTCCTTTAAACACACTGATATGGCTGGGGAAGAGGTAATATGGCCAACTGAGGCCAGCTTTCAACAGAGGCTCCTGTCCAGGTGGAGAGACAATGGTCAGAATGATCCCAATAAAGCTGAAGGTAGGGAGCTGAGCTGAGAGAGAAGTTTGATCAGTATATGTTATCCCTGCTGAGGGAAGCTGCAACTCCCAGGAAACAAATTTCAGGTAAAAAACCTATCCCAAATAGGATAACAGTACATCCCCTCCCCCAAGACAGTGGCTCACTGGGTGCTCTCTACAAGTGAGCAGTGAACAGAAGACCTCTTATTTCAAACCACAGGAGACAGCAGCTGAACGCTGGTACCACTTCTCCAGAGAGATCCCTCTGTAAGCCTGGAAATTATCTTTCCCAGGATAAAAGTTAAACAAATATTTCCCTTGCCTTTCTGAACTCCCAGTCCACCCTTCTGCCCTTGACTGCCAGTCTGGAGGCCTACCCACTGCAGAGCCTGGGGCCCTGAGTATCTGGTGGTTCCTATTTAAAGGGCTGTGGTGCATCTGGACTGATACTGTGACTCGAGTCAAAGTAGGGAGATGTGGAGGGAGAGAGATGGGCACAGTGCCATAAAAGTCATGGCAATGGGGGCCAGTGGCAGCAAAAGTGCAAGCGGTGGTGTGACAATAATGGCAGATCAGTGACCAATGCAGCAGGTCTCAGTACAGCTACAGCAGCACACTCCCTCTGGGGTCAAATTTTTGATAGAAACCTCCACGATTCTGTGGTCCTGATGGAGAGAGCTGGACTCGCCATGCAGGAGTATCAGAGGAGGACTACAACTGAGGCAGATGAGCAGACTCATACTGTGATAGTAACTGCTGACTTGGCACAGAGTTTGATCAAATACACCCCAGGCTTCATTGAGCACTGGAGTGAGCCAGAATTGGGGTTGTCCTGCCAGCTGATCACATAGAGTAGCATCCCAACCAAGCAGGAATTTACTCCCCTTTGACTCTGGCAGGCAGATATGCCTGGCTCATTTGCTCATTGAAGGGAACAGGGCCACAGTCCTACAGGATTACCAGTGGCAGGCATGGCTGTGGTGTAAGGTAGGGAAAGAGGTGCCAACACTTCTGGACTAACTCTTTTGCTGGATGGGCCTTAGTTACAACTTTGAGCACTGGAAGGAGCCAGACTTAAGGAGCCAATGGATCCTTGCTCTCTGGTTGCTAGCATTCTTTTGAATGCTCCCAGGGGAGTAGTGGTTATGCTGCTAGGGACAATTGGTTTGCAACTCTTGACCTGGGATGGCTACACCTGGACCCTCCAAGGTTGAGCCTTGGTTGGGTTGCAGTTATAAGAGCTGATTCTCCTCTTCCAATTGTTGCTGGTGGGGGCCAAGGTGTCTAAGTTCTTTATATCTCTCCCCAGCTGAGATTTCAGCCCAAATCCCCTGACTCACTAGGATTGCATAGAGACTGGTGGAATATAAGACAGAGCCACCTAGCCCCATCAGCCCAATCAGGTCCTCAGAGTCTCTGGCAGCAGGACTGAAAGGGACCTTTGTAAAAATGTAAGGGAAAAGCCACAGTCACCAGTTCCAGCTCTTTGGTAAAGGACCAGTTAACTACAACTCCTGGGGTCCTCAATTCAATTACACCTATGAGTTTTACTAGTTAAACTGTAGAAAATAATCATGGGATGGAACCAGCCAAAAAACTATGGGACCAGGAATAATAAGAGTACATCAATTCCCCCCAGGAATTATAAAGGAGATACAACAGAAGATGCCATTCATAAACAAATGGATGAAATGTCAAAAATAGAATTCATAATATGGATGGCTAATAAAATTAATAGAATGGAGGAAATGATGGAAATTGAAATCCAAAGAGTTGTGAAAAGTAGTCTTAATAAATCAATGAATTCAAAGACAAAATCTCCAAGGATATTGACACAATGAGAAAAGAGATAACAGAGGTCAAGGAAATGAAAAAGCTTTTGGAGGAACTTCAAAATAGTGTAGAATCCCTGAGTAAATACAGTTGAGCAGGCAGAAGATATCTGAAGTTCAAGACAAAGCTTTTAAATGCTCCCAAATGCTCAAAGAGGCAAGGAGATGGACAGCAAAAACTTATCATTCCCTAAGAGAGCTGTGGGACCACTTCCAAAGATCACACATTCATCTCATAGGAATTCCTGAAGGAGAAGAGGATGGTCCTAAATGTACAGGTGATCTACTCCAAGATTTTATGGAGAAGTTTCCAAGCATGGCAAGAGATAACAGAAATTCAGATAGTAGACTGTTTCAGAACCCCAGCTCAACTCAATCCAAATAAAGCATCTCTCAGACACGTTGTAAATAACTTTGCCAAAGTTATTATGATGGAAAAAATTCTGCAAGCAGCAGATATAAGAAAAGCATTACCTATAAGGGGAAGAATATTAGGATGACTGCAGATCTCTCAGCCAAAAAATTTCAAATGAAAAGGGGATGATCATTGACATTCAATCTCCTAAAATGAAACAACTTTCAGCCCAGGATTCTATAACCAACTAAATTGAGTTTCACTTGTGATGGAGAAATTAAATACTTTACTGATTAATACACATTAAAGAAATTTGTAATAACAAAACTGGCTCTCCAAGAAATACTCAAACCTATTTTCTATAATGAACAGCTCAGTGATCTACCACAAAAGTAAAATCACCCAGAAACCCTTAAGTAAAACGTGTCATTCACAATGTTGAAAGGATTAAAAATTTCCACTGGACTTTTGAAAAACATGACAACCAAAACACTACCATGCTTATCAATTCTCTCAATTAATGTAAATGGCTTAAATTGTTCTCTAAAGAAGCACAGATTGGCTGATTGGATACAAAAGCTCAGAGCAGATATCTGCTGCATAGAAGAGTGTCTATTTATGTTAAAGGATAAAAAAGATGCACGGTGAATGGGCAGACTTCTTTAATACAGGCAAATAAAAATCAGAAAACAGCAGGAATTGCAATTTTATTTGCAGATAAAATTAGTTTCAAACCAAAAGATAAGGAAAGATAATGATGGACACTACATATTTGTCACAGGAAAAACTCACCATGAAGAGATTTTGATAATTAACATTTATGTGCCCTATGAGAATGTTCCTCAATTCATAAATCAAACCTTAACAGATATGAACAATTTGATATCCTCTTTCACTACAATAGTTGGAAATTTTAACACCCTTTTTGCAGTGTTGGATAGATCCTCCAAGAATAAACTAAACAAGGAAATAACAGACTCAAACTCAACTCTAGAGCAAACGGACTTAACAGATATGTATATAACATTTTATCCTAAAAACTGAATACACGTTCTTATCACCCCATGGATCATCCTCTAATATTGATCAAATCTTAGGTCACAAGTCGAACCTCAGCAAATTTAAAATAATAGAAATTATTCCTTGTATTTTCTCTGATTATCATGGAATAAAACTTGAACTCAACAGCAACAGGAATCTTCATACTCAAACTCATGGAAACAAAATATACTTATGGTGAATCAAAGCTGGGGCAAAGATGAGATTAAGAAGGAAATCACCAAATTTTGAGAACAAAATGATAATGAAGACACAAATTATCAGAACCTGTGGGATACTCCAAAGGCAGTTCTAAGAGGAAAATTTATGACATTGGAAGCCTTCATTAAGAGAATAGAAAGAGAGGAAGTCAACGACTTAATGGGTCATCTGAAGCAACTGGAAAAGGAAGAATATTCCAACCCCAAATCCAGCAGAATAGAAATAACAAAAATTAGGGCAGAATTAAATGAAATTGAAAAGAAAAGAATCATTCAGAAGATCAATGAATCAAGAAGTTGATTTTCTGGAAAGAGATAAACCTTTGGCTAACTTAACCAGAAACACAAAAGTAAAGTCTCTAATATTGTCAATCAGAAACCATAAAGGAGAAATAACAACAGACACCTAGGAAATTCAAAAAAATCCTTAATAATTACTAGAAAAAACTCCATTCTCAGAACTATGAAAAACTGAAGAAAATGAATGAATACCTGAAAGCACACCACCTTCCAAGACTCTGCTGGAAAGAATTAGGAATTTTGAAAAGACTATATCAAGCACTGAAATGGCATCAACTATACGAAAATTCCCAAAACATAAAAGTCCAGGACAGATGACTTCACATAAGAATTCTATCAAACCTTTAAAGTGGAACTAGTACCTATATTACATAACATTCTACAAAACATAAAAAACAGGGAATACTTACCAACACATTGTACGAACCAAAAATCACCCTCATCTCCCAAATAGGAAATGACCCAAGAAAGAAAGAATAGGCCAATGTCATTAAAGAATATCAATGCAAAAATATTCAATAAGATCTTAGCAAACAGAATGTAACAGCACATCAAAAAAATGATACACCAAAGTCAAGTTGGCTTTATTCCAGGCTTTATTTACAAGGGTTGTTCAACATATAGAAATCTATAAATACAATACACCACATAAATAAAAAACAAGATATGAGTCTCTCAATTCATGCAGAAGAAGCTTTTGAAAATATCTAGCATCCTTTCAAGATTAAAACGCTTAATAAAATAGGCTTAGATGGGTCATTTCTTAAACTGATAGAGGTCATCTACAGCTAACCCACAGTCATCATCATACTAAATGAAGTAAAACTGAAAACATTTCCACTCAGATTTGGAACTAGACAAGGACATCCATTGTCTTCAGTGCTGTTAAACATAGTAATGTCTTAACTATATTAATCAGGCAAGAGAAATCGATCAAGTGTATCCAGATGGGGTTAGAAGAGATCAAACTCTCACTCTTCATGGATGATATGATCTTATACCCAGAAAACCCTAGGGACTCAACTACAAAATTCTTAGACATGGTCAAGGAATACAACAGCGTATCAGGATACAAAATCAAGACGTACAAATCAGTAGCTTTTATATATACCAACAATAGTCAACCAGAAAATATAGTTAAGGACTCTACTCCTTTTACCATAGTGCCAAAGAAGATGAAATATCTGGGCATTTACCTACCAAAGAACGTGAAAGAGCTCTATAAAGAGAACTATGAAACTCTGAGAAAATAAATAGCTGAAGATGTTAAGAAATGCAAAAGCATAACCATGCTCATGGCTGGAAAGAATCAACATTGTTAAAATGTCCATACTACCAAAGTAATCTACAAATGTAATGCAATCCCTATTAAAGCACCATTGTTATAATTTTAAGATCTGGAAAAAATAGTACTTTTTTTTTCTTTTTTAGCAGGCCCTGGCCAGATTTGAATGCCCTTGTTGCATGGGGCCAGTGCGCTAACCATTGAGCTACAGGTACTAACTCTGGTTCTTTGTTTTATATGGAATCAGAACAAAACTCAAATAATCAGGACATTACTCAGAAACAGAAATAAAGCAGGAGGAAGCACGCTACCAGAGTTCAGGCTACACTATAAATCTATAGTGATCAACACAGCATGGTACTGGTACAAAAGTAGAGAGGTTGATACATGGAACAGATTACAGAACCAAGAGATGAACCCCTCCACTTAATCATCCTTTTATCTTTGATAAGCCTATTGTCAGAAAGATTCCCTATTTGACAAATGGTATTGTGTGAACTGGCTGGCAACCTGTAGAAGGCTGAAACTGGACCCTCACATTTCACTATTAACAAAAATTGGTTCTCACTGGATAAAATTATTTAAACTTAAGACAGTAAAATATAAAGATACTGAGAGAGAGTGCAGGGAAAATGCTTGAGGAAATTGGCCTGGGAGAATATTTTATGAGATGGACCCCTAGGGCAAATGAAGCAACACCAAAAATATATTCCTGGTATCTGATCAAACTAAAAAGCCTCTGCACAGCCAAGAAAACAGTAAGTAAAGCAAGCAGACAGCTCTCACAATGAGAGAAGATATTTGCAGGTTATCTTTCTGACAAACATTTGATAACTAGAATCCACAGAAAACTGAAACTATTTAATAAGATAAGAAAAAATGATCCCATTTCATTGTGGGTGAGAGACTCGAACAGAAGCCTTTCTGAAGAAGACAGGAGCATGGCCTACAAATGCATGAAAAAATGCTCATCATTTAATCATAAGAGAAATGTGAATTAAAACCATTTGGAGATATCATCTAACTCCAGTAAGATTAGCCCACATCACAAAATCCCAAAACCCCAAAACTTCAGATGTTGGTGTGGATGCAGAGAAAAGAAAATACTCCTGCACTGCAGATGGGAATGCAAGCTATTACATCCTTTTTGGAAAGAAGTTTGGAGAACATTTAGGAAACTAGAAGTAGACTTGCCATTCAACACTGCAATTTCTCTAGTAGGTATATATCCAGATGACCAAAAATAATTTTAGAACAAAGCCATTTGCACCATAATATTTATTGAAGCCCAATTCATAATTTCCAAGTCTGGGGAAGTACCTATGGTTCAAAGAAGTAGGGCGCCTGCCCCATATGCCGGAGGTGGCGAGTTCAAACCCAGCACTGGCCAAAAACTGCAAACAAACAAGCAAACAAACAACAACAACAAAAAACCCATAACTGCCAAGTCATGGAAGCAGCCCAAGTGCCCATCAACTCATATTGAATTAACAAATTGTTAATAGTATATGTATATGTACTATGGAATATAAATTGAATATACATCATATAAATATGTATACCATGGAAAATTATGCAGCCATAAACACAGATGGAGAATTTACACCTCTTATATTTACCTGAGTGAAAGTGGAACATATTCTTTTATTTATTTATTTTTGGCCAGGGCTGGGTTTGAACCCGCCACTTCTGGCATGTGGGGCTGGTGGCCTACTCCATTGAGCCACAGGCACCACTCCAGAAATATATTCTTCTTAGTAAAGTATCTCAAGAATGGAAGAAAAAGTATCCAGTGTTAGTACTATTATGAAATAAATATATAATCACCCACAGTTTCATATGAATGAGAAAAGACAACTATAGTCCAGAATGAAGGAGGGAAGAGGAGGGAGAGTAGAGGGGAGGGGAAGGCTGGGAGGATGGAGGGTATTTGGTGGGACCTCACCTATTGTGCACAATTCAAGGGTCCATGTTAAAACTATTAAGAGTATAAATGTCTAACACAACAAACAGTAAGTGTGGTGAGGTTATGTTAACTGTTTCCAGTAAGCATTTCAAATTATATATGAAATCAGTACATTGTACCCCATAAATGAATTCATGTACATAGTTATGATTTAAGAAAAAAAATAAAAAGAAACACACTGATTACAATTCTGGTGGTATATATATCCAATATTGTGCTGGATATAGACATAGCAACAGCTTTTCCTTGAAATCTTAAGTTCTTTGGCAAAAGGAAATCTTAGAAATCAGAATTCATAACTGTGATAACTCTCAAAATTCATACCTTTGACAACCCTAAGAATTCAAAATGTTAAACTCTTTGGAAGTGAATTTTCTCATTTGTTTATAATAATTATTAGAATTTTCTTTTTTTAATTAAATGATAACTATGTACATTAATGTAATTCTGGGGTACAGTGTAGTGTTTTCATATACAATTTGAAATATTTTCATCAAACTGGTTAACATAGCCTTCATGTCATTTTCTTAGTTATTGTGTTAAGACAATCATATTCTACTCTTAGAAAGATTCACTTGTACCCTTGTAAGATAAACCATATAAGTGATCCCTCCAATCACCCTCTCTCCACCCATTCCTCACACCCATTCCTCCCTCCCAGCCATTCTTAGGCTGCTATTAGGTTATAGATTTTATATAAAAGCTATAAATTAACTTCATAATAGGGATGTGTACATTGGATACTTTTTCTTCCATTCCTGTGACACTTTGCTAAGAAGACTTTCCAGCACCATCCATGTGAACATGAAGGACGTAGGGTCTCCATCTTTCTTTATGGCTGCATAGTTTTCCATGGTGTACATATACCACAGTTTGTTGATCCATTCGTGGATCGATGGGCACTTGGGCTTCTTCCATGACCTGGCAATTATAAATTCGGCTGCAATAAACATTCTGATACAAATATTTTTGTTGTAATATGATTTTTGGTCTTCTGGGTATATACCTAATAAAGGAATTACAGGATCAAATGGCAGGTCTATTTTTAGTTCTCTAAGTGTTCTCTAGACGTCTTTCCAAAAGGCACATATTAGTTTACATTCCCAGCAGCAGTGTAGGAGTGTTCCCTTTTCTCCACATCCACACCAGAATCTCTGGTTTGGGGATTTTGTGATATGGGCTAATCTTACTGGAGTGAGGTGATATCTCAAAGTAGTTTTGATTTGCATTTCTCTAATGATTAAGACAGTGAGCATTTTTTCATACATCTGTAGGCCATGTACCAATCTTCTTTAGAGAAATTTCTCTTCAAGTCCCTTGCCCACCATGAGATGGGATCACTCATTCTCTTCTTGCTAATACGTTTGAGTTCTCTATGGACTCTGGTTATTAAACCTTTGTCAGAGACATAACCTGCAAAATTTTTCTCCCATTCTGATGGCCATATGCTTGCTTTACTTACTGTGTTCTTGGCTGTGCAGAAGTTCTTTAGTTTAATCAGGTCCCAGTAATGTATTTTTGATGTTGCTTCAACAGCCCGGGGTGTACTCCTCATAAAATATTTGTCCAGGTAGATTTCTTCAAGTGTTTTCCCTACACTTTCTTCTAGTATTTTCATAGTTTCATGTCTTAAGTTTAAATCTTTAATCCAGTGAGAATCTATCTTATTTAACGGTGAAAGGTGTGGGTCCAGTTTCAGTCTTCTACAGGTTGCCAGCCAGTTCGCCCAGCACCATTTGTTAAATAGAGAATCTTTTCCCCACTCAATGTTTTTAAGTGGCTTGTCAAAGAACAGGTAATGGTAAGTAGATGGATTCATGTATGGGTCTCTACTCTATTCCATACATCTACCTCTCCATTTTTGTGCTAGTACCATGCTGTTTTGATCACTATGGATGTATACTATAATGAGATCTGGTAACGTGATTCCTCCTACTTTATTTTTATTCCTGAGTACTGTCTTGGCTATTCGAGGTTTTTTCTGATTCTGTATAAAGTGAAGTAGTATTTTTTCAAGATCTTTATAATATGAGAGTGGAGCTTTAATAGGGTTTACATTAAAATTATATATTGCTTTGGGTAGTATGGACATTTTAACAATGTTGATTCTTCCCAGCCAAGAGCATGGTATGTTTTTCCATTTGTTAACATTCTCAGCTATTTCTTTCCTTAGAGTTTCATAGTTCTCTCTATAGAAATCTTTCACATCCTTTGTTAGGTTAACTCCCAAATATTTCATCTTCTTTGGCACTACTGTGAACAGAATAGAGTTCTTGCCTGTTTTTTCAGCCTGGCTGCCATTGGTATATATAAAGGCTACAGATTTATGAGTGTCGATTTTGTAACCTGAGATGCTGCTCTATTCCTTGATGACTTCTAGGAGTTTTGTAGTAGAATCCCTGGTGTTTTTCAGATATACAATCATATCACCTGCAAAAAGTGAAAGTTTAATCTCTTCTGACCCTATATGGATGCCCTTAATTGTCTTTTCTTCCCTAATTGAGATGGCTAAAATTTCCATTACAATGTTGAAGAGCAGTGGAGACAATGGGCAATCTTGCCTGGTTCCTGATCTGAGTGTAAATGATTTCAATTTAACTCCATTCAATACAATATTGGCTGTAGGTTTGCTTTGATGGCCTCTATCAGTCTAAGGAATGTCCCTTCTATACCAATTTTCTTAAGTGTTCTGATCATAAAGGGATGCTGGATATTATAAAAAGCTTTTTCTGCATCTATTGAGGGAATAATATGGTCTTTGTTTTTTTGATTTGTTTATGTGACGAATTATATTTATAGATTTATGTATGTTGAACCATCCTTGAGATCTTGGGATAAAATCCACTTGGTCGTGGTGTATAATTGGTTTGATGTGTTACTGGATTGTGTTGGTTAGGATCTTGTTGAATATTTTTGCATGAATATTCATTAATAATATTGGTCTATAATTTTCTTTTCTTGTTGGTTCTTTTCCTGGTTGGGGGATCAAGGTGATGTTAGCTTCATAGAATGTGTTGAGTAGTATTCCATCTTTTTCTATGTTTTGGAAAAAGTTGAGTAATATAGGTACTAGTTCCTCTTTAAAGGTTTGGTAGAATTCTGACGTGAAGCCATCTGGTCCGGGGCTTTTCTTTTTAGGGAGATTTTGTATAGTTGATGCTATTTCAGAATTTGCTATAGGCCTGTTCAATATTTCCACTTCCTTCTGACTATGTCTTGGGAGGTGGCGTGCTTCCAAGTATTGGTCAATTTCCTTCAGATTGTCATCTTTCTGGGAATAAAGTTTCTTATAATATTCATTAAGGATTTTTTGAATTTTTAAGAGATCTGTTGTTATTTCATCTTTACCATTTCTGATTGATGAGATTAGAGATTTTACTCTTTTTTTCTTGGTTAGTCTGGCCAAAGGTTTATCTATTTTATTGACCTTTTCAAAGAACCAACTTCTTGATTTTTCGATCTGTTGTATAATCCTTTTGTTTTCAGTTTCATTTAATTCTGCTCGAATTTTGGTTATTTCTTTTCTTCTGCTAGATTTGGGATTGGAATGTTCTTCCTTTTCCAGTTGCTTGAGATGTCCCATTAAGTTATTAACTTTCTCTCTTTCGGTTCTCTTGAGGAAGGCTTGCATTGCTATAAATTTCCCTCTTAGGACTGCCTTTGCAGTATCCCTGAAGTTCCAATAACTCATGTCTTCATTATTGATTTGTTCTAAAAATTTGGTGATCTCCTTCATGATCTTGTCTCTGACCCATCTATCATTCAGCATAAGGTTATTTAGCTTCCATGTTTTTGTACAAGACTGCAAATTCCTGTTGTTTCTGAGTTCAACTTTTATTCCATGATTGTCCAAGAAGATGCATGGAATAATTTCTATTCTTTTAAATTTACTAGGGTAAGGTTTATGACCTAAGATGTGATCGATTTTGGAATATGTTCCATGACTGGTGAGAAAAATCTGTATTCAGTTTTCTTTGGATGAAACGTTCTGTAGATGTCTGTTAGGTCCAAAAGTTGAAGAGTTAAATTTAAATCTAAAATTTCTTTGCTAAGCTTCTTATTTGAGGATCTGTCCAACACTGCCAAAGGAGTGTTAAAATCCTCGACTATGATGGAGCTGGGAGAGGTCAAGTTGCTCATGCCTGTTAGAGTATCTCTTATAAACTGAGGTGCATTCTGGTTGGGTGCATAGATATTGATAATTGAGATCTCGTCATATTGAGTATTACCCTTAACAAATATAAAATGACCATCCTTTGCTTACTTTTGTTGGTTTAAACCCTATTGTATTTGTGAATAAAATTGCAACACCTGCTTTTTTTCTGCTTTCCATTTGCCTAGGATATAACATTCCTTCACCCTGAGTCTATATTTATCTTTTATTTATCTTTTAAAGATGCGATTCTTGGATACAGCATACATCCGGTCTGAGTTTCGGTATCCAATCAGCCAATCTGTGCCTCTTTAGGGGACAATTTAAACCATTCACATTGATTGAAATTAATGATAAGCCTGGTAAAATTTTGGGCATCAAGTTGCTCGAAAGTCCAATAGATATTTTTAATCCTTTTGCCATTGTAGAAGTTGGAATTTGATCAAAAGTTTCTGAGTGGGATTACTTTTGTGGTGGAGGATTGCACTGGTCATTATGGAGGATAGGCTTGAGAATTTCCTGGAGGGCTGGTTTTGTTATGGCAAATTTCTTCAACATGTGAATGTTGTTAAATTATTTAATTTTCCATGATAGATGAAACTCAGTTTAGCTGGATACAGGATCCTGGGTTGAAAGTTATTTTGTTTTAAGAGATAAAAAGTTGATGACTATCCTTTTCTAGCCTGAAAGCTTTCAGCCGAGAGATCTGCATTCATCCTAATACTCTTCCCTTTGTAGGTTATGGTTTTCTTACTTCTGACTGCTTTCAGAATTTTCTCTTTCATCTTAACTTTAGTGAAGTTAATTATGATGTGCTTGGGGGATGTCTTGTTCAGGTTCAGTCATGCTGGGGTTCTGAAACTATCTGCTATCTGAATTTCAGAATCTCTTGGCGTTTCTGGAAAGTTCTCTTTCATAATTTCATGAAGAAGAGCCTCAGTGTTTTGTGAAGCAACTTCATCACCTTCAGGGATTCCTATAAGGCAAATACTGGTTTTCTTCAAATTATCTGAGACCTCTCTGAGAGAAAGATCCGTTTTTGCTCTCCATTTCTTTTGATCTTTGCACCCCTGGTCTTGTTCAAAAGCTTTGTCTTCAGAATCAGAGATCCTTTCTTCTGCCTGTTCCCTTCTGTTACAGAGGGATTCTGCCATATCTTTCAGATCCTTGAGGTCTGCAACCTCTTGTCTCAGTGTTTCAAAATCATTGATCATTTTATCTTTGAAATCATTGAATTCTGGGGACATCTTTTGAATAATTTCTTGAGATATCTTTGGAATCATTTCTTGAAATTCTAATTCCCTCCTTTCTTCCATTCTGTTAATGTTATTTGCTATACAAATTCTGAACTAGATTTCTGACATCTCAGCCATCTGTTTATGGATGGGGTCTTCAATTGCATCTGCCCCCTTTTTCCTTGGGGGAGTTGATCTACTGTGGTTATTCAAGTTGCCAGAGTTTTTCTGCTGATTCTCCCCCATGCTGAGTTTATCCTGTTTGGAGACCTTATCAGAACCATTCAGTCAGTGACTTCTGGTTGCCCAGAGAGATAGGGCGGGTCTGTCATCTTCTCCCAGTTCTCAGGCGCTGAGGCGACCAGGGTGCAGTGGAAAGGCAGCAGCTGTACGGGATCTTGCATAGCTAGGTCAGACCTCGTTCAGCTTGCCGGGGCACCCGGGGGACAGGAGACCGGCACCTGCTGGATCAGTCCTAGTTTGGCCCCACCAGGGCCACCAGGGGGCAGGGGAATGGCAGCAACCATATCAGTCCTAGTTCAGCCCCATTGGGGCGACTAGGGGGAAGGGGAACATCAGTGGCAAGATCAGTCCTTGATCAGCCCCTCTGGGGCAACCTGGGGGCAGGAGAATAGCAGAGGCTGTGCAGGGAATGTGTGCAGCCAGGTCAGTCCTTGTTTGGCCCTGCTTGAGCAACCGGGAGACAGGGGAACTGCTGTGGCTAGATCAGTCCTAGTTTAGCCCCACCAGAGCAACCAGGGGTTGGGGGAACAGCAGTGGTGGGCCACGGCATGCGCACAACAAGATCTGTCCTAGTTTGCCCCGCCTGGACAACCGTGGGGCAGGTGAAAAGCAGCAGCTGAATCAGTCCTAGTTCAGCCCCACCAGGGCAACCAGGGGGGCAGGGAAATGGGGAGCAGAGGACTCCTCCACTGCCACCAGCTGGCCGCATGTGGCACTACCTAGCCTATCTGGTCCCTTCCGGGTGTGGGAGCCCAGAGTGGGGGAACTCCTCCGCTGCCACACGCAGGAGGCATGTGGCTCTAGCAAACAGTTTTGGAGCCTCCTGGACAGGAGCCTGGAGCAGGGATCTCCTCTGCCATCCATGGGGCATGTGACTCTAGCAAGCAGTTCTGGACCTGCCCAGAGTGAGGGACTCCAGTGCTGCCTGCGGGGCATGCGTGGTTCTAGCAAGTAGTTCTGTGCCTGCCTGGAGCTGGGGTCTCCTCTGTGGCCACCTACCACCTGTGGGAGGCATGCAGCTCTAGCAAGCAGTTCTGGGGCCTGCTTTGTACCTGTATTTGAGTTCTTAAATGCTCTTCCTTGGATTTACAGTTTGCTGGGCCTGAACAGAGTGGTGGAATCCTCTGCTGGCCCTGACGGGGCGCACGTGGCTCTAGCAATTTGTTGGGCCTGCCCAGAATGGAGGAAGCCTCCACAACCACCCGTGGGACACGCATGGCTCTAGCAAACACTTCTGGGCCCACCCGGAGTGGGGATTCCTCCACTGGCCCCACAGGGCATATGTGGCTCTGGCAAGCAGTTCTAGGCCCACTCAGAATGGAGGGCTCCTCTGCAGCTGCCAGCCGGATATACATGGCTCTAGCAAGCAGTTCTGGGCTTGCTCGGAGCAGGGGACACCTTCCCCACTGCCTGCAGGGCCACATGGCTCTAGCAAGCAGTTCTGTGCCTGCCTGCAGCAGTGGACTCTTCTGCCAGCCTGCGGGACATGCAGGGCTCTAGAAAGAAGTTCTAGGCTTCCTGGAGTGGGGGAGTCTTCTGCCAGCTCCTGTGGGGCACATGTCGATCTAGCAAGCAGTTCTGGGCCCACCCAGAGCAGAGGACTCCTCCGCTACTGCCTGCAGGACACGTGCAGCTCTAGCAAGCAGTTCTGGGCCTGCCCCTAGTTGGGGACTCTTCTGCTGCTTCCACATGGGTCGCTCATGGCTCTAGCAAACAGTTCTGAGCATGCCCGAAGTGGGGGACTTCTATGCTGCCCCTGTGGGGTGAAAGTTGCTCTAGCAAACAGTTATGGGCCTGCCTAAAGCAGTGAGCTCCTCCGGCACCAACTGTGGCGTGTGCAGCTCTAGGAGTGGAGGACTCCGCCACTGCTGCTGGTGGTGGGTTTTGTACCTTTTGATTGTATTTTTGGGATCACAGCTCGCCTCAGCAAAGTTGTTGTGGGTTCTTCAATCTTCCCTCTTGGCTCAGCTCCAAACCATCAGCTTACTTTCCAGACTTTTGTCCTTTAAGTCTCCTTCTGGATGGAAGTCTCTGTGGGAAGCTGGCTGCAGTCTGCCATCTTGGCTCCACCCCCAATCAATTATTAGAATTTTCATTGCATGCTCAAAGATTCTTGCTTTCTGACTTAATAATTAATGTGCCAATCAGAAGAGACCTCTGAGTCCATCAAAATTTAGGCAACAGCATATATACTAACAAAAGGTGACAAATACAGCATAGCAGAAAACGTGTCAGCAAAAATACTAGCAAATGAAAAGTTATCATAAAACAGTTGTGCAATTTAAACATGTTCTTTCCATTTACAATTTTTCAAAACCACATTATGAAATCTTAGTGATTTGTCTTTCTGTTTCTTCTATTATTTGGGGTTTTGAAGCAGAAGCAATTATAACATCCAGATAAATATTTTCTAAGAAAGACAAAGTACTAATAAAAAAAAGTCTTGCTGGTGTAGTCGTATGAGATTAGTAATCTACACTGTTCTGAGGGGCTCTGTGGGTAACATGTGCCAGGAGATGTTCTGGATGTCTCCATGACCGTAAACCCTGTCCTCACTGTCTCAATTGAATAACATTGAGTGTTCACTGAACTCTGTATTTTCTAGTCCATGCGTACTGTGAGGACAAACTGCCTTACTATCACTGTTATTATCACTAGAAATGTGAGGGAAATAGTTTTCAAAACACCCTTGGAAAATCCACCTATGACCTCAATCTCAATGTTATTATCACACATATTCTCATGATAAATATGCTTACAGATTGATGTTTGGTCCCATAGCACTGCAATTCTAAGGCTTGGCTTGCTGAAATAACTTTCTCCAGAGAGTTTTTGTTTTATAATAATTATAGAGAAACTGACATCATTCTAACCAGGGCAACAAGAGTGAAACTGTCTCAGGAAAAAAAAAATAGAAAAGTGAGCTCATTAACTTATGTGCCTTGGAGAAAGCTAAGCAATAAGCTGTCTCAATCAGACTCAGATGTAGGCCCTCAGCAGAGTTGGGTTTGCCTGATACATTAAGGCTCAGTAGACACAAAGTAAAGTAGGATGTCAATCAGAGAAGCAAGATTCAGATGGTACAGATAATATAGTTCCTGAAAAAAAGACAAAATATATATAAGGAAATCAAAGCCATCCATTGGACAACGTGTAAAAGCTGGAAGAAGGAAAGACACCACCTAAACTAGTCACAATTTCCTTTCTGCACCTCAGCTCCTGTTCATGTGAGTAGCACCTTCCAAGTATGACTGGCTTTGTTTACTATCATTTGATCTAAATGAGCTAGAAAACGCAGATAGTAGTATACAAAGGAGGCAGAAAACAAGAACAAGATCTGTTAATGTTTTTTGAAAAAAAAAGGACACACAATATTTAAAAGTGGTTATACAACAAAACAATTTATTAAAATGGGGGGGAACAATATAGACCAGGCCTGATGTGGGTATTTTTATTCTTCAGGTTTCTGATTTAGTTCAGCAGCATAAATTCATACCATGGATTTGCTGGAGTAGTGGTGGGACATTAAAACTTAGAATGGTCAAAATTCTTCAGGTTCAAATGTTGAATGACATAAAAATGATATCCTGGGTCAGAAAAAAAGATATAATTCTTAATCATTACAAAAATAAAGCCTTAAAAATATTAAGCAACATGAATCAAGTTTCTGATTAAATAATAAACAATTACTATCCACCAAGCTCTACAGTAAATAATATGTTTATTGGATGATAAACATGAGAAGGTATTCTACCCTTGAAGGCCGTAAAATATCTAGTACATTTGCTTGATTCTAAGCCAGGGAAACTGACAAGCACACTTGAAGCCACTGTCAAAGAAGAGTTCACTGGGAAGAATTAATTAGCATGAAATACAGAAATTTTGTCTATAAAGCATCTAATGAAGAGAAGCCAGAGTAGGTTCTAAAGCTACACTCAGGGAGGGGAAACCATAGTCCAAATGACTTTGTTGACATGAATAGAAAAGGCACTTTAGGTGGTGAGAGCAGAATGAGGAAATGAGGAAGGGGAAGTGGGAGAGAGGAAGTACCTGGTATTCACCATGAAAGATGGGCATGAAGGTGTATGAGGAGGGAAGAGGCAGAAATAAATGGGAGGAATAGAAAGGTGAAGAAATGTCTAATTTCCTTAGACATTATTAAAGGTAAGTATTGGTATCATGGATAATTTGAGGAAAGAAATATTAGGCCTAAATTTTAATACTAGACTGAGATGTGTGAAGTTTATCTAATAGACAAGAAGAAAAAAGAATTTGGAAAGAACATTCAGACAGAGGTCAGGAAGAGGCCAAAGGCAAGTCAAAGAGGTGGGGGGCTGTTTGGTTCATGAAGGGTCTGATAAACCTGTAATGGAGGTTGGAAATGTTTCTCCTTTGGTTTAGAGGGTTCAGCAAGGTCTGGTTTAAATTCTGAAAACATTGCTGTGGCCTCAATGTGATGAACAGGCTGAAGGCAGAGAGGCATAGAGGTAGGAACATCAGTCAGGAGACCAATGCAGGAATCCAGGCTGGCTAGAAAGATGATCAATATTAGGCATTACTGTTGGATGACAAGGACCCAGACTTGAGGGGCTGTACACAAATTAGGTGGAAGAAAGAAAACTGGGTGGCACCACTGAGGAAGAAGAATGAGAGTGTGGTGATTAGAAAGGAAATATCACAGAGGAGTATGAGACTTGAAGCTGAGAACTTAAAAACAAAAAAAATGAATGTAGACTGAGAGCCTGGGTGAGACATTGGGATTAGAGGCATAGATTTGGGAGTACAATCAAAGGGACAAGTGAAATCAAAAGAGGGACGTAAGGCCTGATGCCTGTAGCTCAGCGACTAGGGTGCCAGCCACGTACATTGGAGCTGGCAGGTTTGAACCCAGCCTGGCCTGCCAAACAATGACAACTACCACCAAAAAAATAGATGGCCATTGTGGCAGGTGTCTGAGGCAAGAGAACTGCTTAAGCTCAAAGAGTTTGAGGTTGCTCCGACCTGTGATACCACTGCACTCTACCAAGGGCGACATACTGAGATGAAGACGAAGATGAAGATGAAGATGACGAAAGAGGAAGAAGGAGGAAGAAGAGGAAGAGGAAGGAGAAGGAAGGAGAAGGAGGAAGGAGAAGGAGGAAGGAGGGAGGAGGAGGAGGAAGGAGGAGGAAGGAGAAGGAGGAAGGAGAAAGAGGAAGGAGAAGAAGGAAGGAGAAGAAGGAAGGAGAAGGAAGGAGAAGGAGAAGAAGAAGAAGAAGGAAGAAGAAGGAAGGAGAAAGGAAGAAGAAGAAGAAGAAGAAGAAGAAGAAGGAGAAGGAGAAGGAGGAGAAGGAGAAGAAGAAGAGGAAGAGGAAGAGGAAGAGGAAGAAGGAGAAGGAGAAGAAGAAGAAGAAGAAGAAGAAGAAGAAGAAGAAGAAGAAAAAGAAGAAGAAGACAACAAAAGGAAGAAGAAGGAAGAGGAGGAGATGGAAGTGATAAATTATACAATATAAAAGCATGATGTGTTCAGGAAACATCATAAGTTATGTAAAACTAAATATGCCTAGTGGGACAT
The DNA here is from genome assembly GCF_000181295.1 of Otolemur garnettii. Classification (NCBI taxonomy): domain Eukaryota; kingdom Metazoa; phylum Chordata; class Mammalia; order Primates; family Galagidae; genus Otolemur; species Otolemur garnettii. The sequence continues at coordinate 982,696 of NW_003852648.1, read as the reverse complement.
CTATTTGCAGATTATATCTGACAAAGAGAAGGATGCATGAGTGTTTGTTACAAAAAATAAGAAAGGTCTCAAAACATATGGTCTCATGGCACAAGGACAAAGAAGGCAATGTAAAGAGTCTAACTCTGATCTAAGATGGGACAATTATCTCACAAATATATACAGACTGCAGTATATGGAATTATATCAGATACACAATAGATAATATTCAGAAAAAATATCATTTACATATTCTCTTTGTTTGGCACATTATCATTGTTATGACAATAAATAAAAAAAGTCAAACTTTTATATTACTTTTTCTGATAGGTTAATTTTGAATATAATGAAGAGCTCACAAAGAAAAGCAATTTTTTTTTTTTTTGCAGTTTTTGGCCAGGGCTGGGTTTGAACCCACCACCTCTGGCATATGGGGCCAGCTCCCTACTCCTTTGAGCCATAGGCGCTGCCTGAAAAGCAATTTTTTTAAGTTTATTTCAGTATGTCCTTGAGGTACATGTGTTTTGGTTACATCATTTGCTTTTATAAATTTTAAGTCAAAGTTATAGGTGTGCCTTTCACTCAGAAAATGTCAAATGTCCCCTGACCAAGTGCCTATTAGGTGAGAATTTACCCTTCCTCTTCCTCTTCCTCTTCTTCCCCTCCCCCTACATGAATGTTATTGTGTTTTCATTCCCTATGAGCAAACAGGTGTTGATGAACTAGTTCCAATTTAGTACTGAGTACATGGGGTGTTTGTGTTTCTATTCTTGTGATACTCCACTGAAAATAATGGTCTTCAATTCTAATATGTTACAAAAGATACTCGATCACCATCCTTTTTATCTTTGAGTAGTAGTCCATGTATAAATATAGCATATTGTGTTAATCCATCCATGTATTGATGGGCAGTTGGATTGTTTCCATGTCCACGTGATTGTGAATTGTGTTGCTATGAACATTTGAGTGCAGGTGTCTTTTTTCATACATATTTTTTCCTTTGAGTAAATCTCTAATAGAGAGATTTCAGGATCAAATGGTGGGTCTAATTTCAGTTGCTTGAGAAATCTCCATACTACTTTTCGTTAAGTTTGAACCATTAAATTTGTATTCCCACCAACAGTGCATGAGTATTCTTATCTCTTTGCATTCATACAAGAATCTGTCATTTTGGGATATGAACCATTATCACATGCATTAGATAATATCTCAGTGTTGATTTTGATTTACATTTTCCTGATCATTAGAGATATGAAGCATTTTTTTTCATGTATTTATTGGCTGTTTTTCTTATGGAGGTATCATTTTACCAGAATTCAGGCTATACCCTACAAGGCTATAGTAATTAAAACAGCAGGATATTGGTATAAAGCCTTTGGATATAAACAGAGAATAGACCATGGGATCAGAACAGAGAATCCAGATATGAAACCATCCTGACATGCCACCCAACATTTACAAAGCTAACAAAAATATACAACGGGAAAAAGAATCACTATTCAATAAAGGGTGCTAGGAGAACTTGATAGCCACCATAAAAGACTGACGCAGGACCTGCACCTCTCACCTCTCATAATGAGTAAGAAAAAAACATAAGTCATGAAACTATACAAATTCTAGAAGAAACTATAGGAAAAACCCTTATAGATATTGGCCTAGGAAAAAAATTATAAAGAAGACATAATGGCATTCATAGCAACATAAAAAATAAGTAATTAAGATCTTGTCAATTTAAAGTTTCTGCACAGTCAAGGACACAACAAACCAAATACAGAACCTACGGAACGGAAAAGACGTTACACATTCATGTTACACATTCAACACAGGACACATAACTAGAATATACAAAGAACACAACCAAATTAACAAGAAAAGATCAAATGTTTCCATTAAAATTTAGGTAAGAAGCTGGGTGCAGAGTTCATGCCTGAGATTCCAGCACTCTGGGAGACTGGGATAAGCAAATTACTTGAGTTTAGGAGTTGAAGACCAGCCTGAGCAAGAGCGAGAGCCTATCTCTATGAAAAATAGAAAAGTTGGGCTGGGAGCATGGGCTCACACCTGTAATCCTAGTACTCTGAGAGGACAAGGTGGGTGAATCTCTTGAGCTCACAAATTCAAGACCAGTGTGAGCAAGAGCAAGATTAAATCTCGGTTAAGAAAGAAAGAAAGAAAAAGAAAAACTAGCCGGGCTTTATGGCAAGGTGCCTGTATTTCTAGCTATTTGGGAGGCTGAGGCAAGAGGATGTTTTGAGCCCATTACTCTTTTCAGTTACAAAAATCTGGTGTGAACATTTGCTTGAGTTTGTCCTGTATGTCCCCTTGAGATAAATTCTAAGTCAGATAAACTGGGGTAAAACCCAGGTTCTATGTTTTTTACAGAATATTTAACAAAATATTCTCATAAAATAGTAGTATTTTTGTCATGGATTATTTCTACGGTTTTAAGTACCAAAATACAAAATTGCTAGAATCATACCTAGTATGCAGCAAATGTTCAAAAAGGATTGCTTTATTCAGGCCATTATGTTATAATCTGTATATTTAATAAATTCTCAATACCATGTTATCCATGAATTCTTCTCTCAGTGCTCTACCTCACTGTTGTTCAAAAGTGTGGCTTTTTTTGGTTGAGGGTAAGATGGCGGACTACAGCCAGCTTTTTACAGAGGCTCCCATCCAGAAGGAGACTTAAAGGACAGAAGTTTAGCAAGGGAGCTGATGGTTTGGAGCAGAGCCAAAAGAGAAGATTGAAGAATGCACTTCAACCTGGCTGAGGCGAGCTGCGATCCCAAAAATACAACCAAAAGGTACAAAATCCACCACCAAGCAGACAGGAGTCCCCTCCCCTACAAGAAAAGCTTGCAGTTTACTCCATACGAACAAGCGAGCAGAATTCAAACATCTTCCCATTCTGTCCCATGGGAGAGACACCCTAAAAACTAGACCTTATACCCCTGTTGGCATGCCATGCCACCCTCCTTCCAGGCATAAAATTGTAAAACTGTATAAAACTATATATATTCCCTACCTGCAACTCTGAACTCCAAGGATTCCCCACCCAACTCTCACCCCGAGGTCTGGAGGTTTGTCACTCATGGAGTCCAGATTCTTGGGCATTTCCTTGAGAGGAGTGGAGGGGGAAAGGGCTGCTGTTGCTCTGTGCTGATTCTGTGACACAGGAGCGAGGAGAAGAGCGTTAGCTCAGAGGAAGCCATACAAGAGCTGCCTGATGCCATTCTAGATAGGCACGCCCTGTCTCTCTGGGCAACCAAAGGTTCTGGACAGCAGCCACTAGTGGAATGGACTTGGGAACTTTTGTGAGTAAAGAGACCATTAGAACCTAGCCCTCAGGGGAATATAGCTGAGACAAAGGCAGTGGGGGGGCAGAGGCTGGAATTGACACCTGAGTGTAAACTCTAATTGTTTGCTGCCCAGGGCTGAGTTTCTTATCAGCTTTAGCAGCCTCTGACTTGCAGAGGAATTTAGCTGGGACAGTAGGCATGGGGCTGGAACTGAGTGAAATTCCCCAGCCTAATTTAAAGTCCCCGTGCTGAACTCAGATCTCCTGGTGACTTTGGCAGTCATAAACCCCAGGAGCATTTGTTACAGGAGTGAACTGGGTCACAGCCCTGTGGGATTACCAGTGACTGCGTGCAAGTTGGGGAAGGAAGTATCAACCTTCCCAGACTAATTCATTTGCTGGGTGTGTCCTTTTGCCCTCACGGAGAACTGGACAAAGTTATATCTGAGCTGCCAGCAGACTCCTCTTATCTAGCTGCCGGAGACATTTGAACTGTCCTATCTGAGACTGGTACTGACTAGGACATCTGATTTGGACCCCTTGAACAGGGCAAATCACCCAAGGACTATCCAAAGTGGCACCCTGGGCATATGGTTGAGGGAAGATTTGATTTTCCTTGCCCAATTGTTGTTTTTTTGGGGGGAGGGCGACTTAATTGTTGGTATTTCTCCACAGCTGAGACTTCAACCAAGAGTAACTGATTCATTAGGATAGGACAGAGACCAGCTGAAAATAAGACAGAGCCACTAAGCCCCATCACAACAAGCAGGTCACCAGTCTCTCAGGCCATAACACTGTAAGGGTCCTTGATAAACCTCAAGGGAAAAAGCCAAATTGGGTAAAATAATCATGGGGCAGAATCAGCAGAAAAGCTCTGGTAATATGAATAACCAGAGTAGATCAACACCCCCAAGAAAGGATGTGGCAGACGAAACTGAAGATTCCCTTTATAAACAGATGGCTAGGATGTCAGAAATTGAATTCAGAATTTGGATTACAAAAAAGATGAATAGAATAGAGGCAAAGATAGAATTAGAAATTCAAGGAACATTCCAAATGTTCACTCAAAAATTCAACAAATTCAAAGACAAAAGGACCAAAGATTTTGAAACATTGAGGCAAGAGATTGCAGCCCTCAAAGATCTGAAAAATATGGTAGAATCTCTTGGTAACAGAGTGCAAGAGGCAGAAGAAAGGATCTCAGATGTGGAAGACAAAGATTCTGATGGTGCGGGGGATTCTGGGAAGATGGCTGACTGGTAGCAACCCTGGTCAGAGGCTCCTGAACAAAGGAAGAAAAACTGGTTGGAATCAGAATCTATGAAGTCAAAGACGGGGAGCTGAGCCCAGAAAGAAGTT
>NW_003852648.1:964433-967078 GCF_000181295.1 Otolemur garnettii | reverse complement strand
TAGCTTTGGCCAACCTAAGCAAGAAAAAAAGAGTAAAATCTCTAATCTTGTCAATCAGAAATGGTAAAGATGAAATAACAACAGACCCTTTAGAAATTCAAAAAATCCTTAATGAATATTACAAGAAACTTCATTCCCAGAAATATGACAATCTGAAGGAAATCGACCAATACTTGGAAGCACGTCATCTCCCAAAACTTAGCCAGAAGGAAGTGGGAATGTTGAACAGGCCTATATACAGTTCTGAAATAGCATCGACTATACAAAATTTCCCTAAATGAAAAGACCTAGGACAAGATGGCTTCACGTCAGAATTCTTCCAAACCTTTAAAGAGGAACTAGTACCTATATTACTCAACCTGTTCCAAAAAAAGAATAAAAAAAGAAGGAATATAACTCAACACATTCTATGAAGCAAACATCACCTTGATCCCCAAACCAGGAAAAGGCCCAACAGGAAAAGATAATTATAAACCAATATCACTAATGAATATTGATGCAAAAATATTCAATAAGATCCTAACAAACAGAATCCATCAACACATCTAACAAATTATATACAGCATGACCAAGTGGGTTTTATCCCAGGATCTCAAGGATGGCTCAACATATGTAAATCTATAAATATAATTCATCACATAAACAAATCAAAAAACAAAGACCATATGATTCTCTCAATTGATGCAGAAAAAGCTTTTGATAATATCCAGCATCGCTTCATGATCAGAACACTTAAGAAAATTGGCATAGAAGGGACATTTCTTAAACTGATAGAAGCCATCTACTGCAAATCTACAGCCAATATCGTATTGAATGGAGTTAAATTAAAATCATTTCCACTCAGATCAGGAACCAGGCAAGGTTTCCCATTGTCTCCATTGCTACTTAACATTGTAATGGAAGTTTTAGCCATTGCAATCAGGGAAGAAAAAACAATCAAGGGTGTCCATATAGGGTCAGAAGAGATTAAACTTTCACTCTTCACAGATGATATGATTGTGTATCTGGAAGATATCAGAGATCCTACTACTAAACTCTTAGATGTTAGCAAGGAATACAGCAGTGTATCAGGTTACAAAATCAACACTCATAAATCAGTAACCTTTTTATATACCAACAGCAGCCAAGCCGAAAAAACAGTCATGGACTCTATTATGTTTGCAGTAGTGCCAAAGAAGATGATATATTTGGGAATTTACCTAACAAAGGATGTGAAAGATCTCTATAAAGAGAGCTATGAAACTCTAAGAAAAGAAATAGCTGAAAATGTTAATGAATGGAAAAACATACCATACTCATGGCTGGGAAGAATCAACATTGTTAAAATGTCCATACTACCCAAATTTAATGCAATCCCCATTAAAGCTCTACAGTCATACTTTAAAGATCTAGAAAAATAATACTTCATTTTATATGGAATCAGAAAAAACATTAAATAGCCAAGACATTACTCAGAAATAAAAACAAAGCAGGAGGAATTATGTTACCAGACCTCAGACTATACTATAAACCAATAGTGATGAAAATAGCATGGTACTGACACAAAAACAGAGAGGTAGATGTGTGGAACAGAATAGAGTGCCAAAAGATGAATCTGGCTACCTACCATTACCTCATCTTTGACAAGCCACTTAAAAACATTGAGTGGGGAAAAGATTCCCTATTTAATAAATGGTTCTGAGCTAACTGGCTGGTGACCTGTAGAAGAGTGAAACTAGACCCACACCTTTCATCATTAACTAAGATAGACTCTCACTGGATTAAAGATTTAAACTTAAGACATGAAACTAAAAATACTAGAGGAAAATGTACGGAAAACACTTGAAGAAATTGGTCTGGGTGAAAATTTTATGAGGAGGACCCCTCGGGCAATTGAAGCAACATCAAAAATCCACTTTTGGGACCTCATCAAACTAAAAATTTTCTGCAAAGCCAAGAACACAGTAAATAAAGCGGGTAGACAGCCCTCAAAATGGGAGAAGATATTTGCTGGTTATGTCTCTGACAAAGGTTTAATAACCAGAATCCATAGAGAACTCAAACATATTAGCAAGAAAAAACAAGTGATCCCATCTCAGGGTGGGCAAGGGACTTGAATAGAAATTTCTCTAAAGAATATAGGTGCACGGCCTACAGATATATGAAAAAATGCTCTCCACCCTTAATCATCAGAGAAATGCAAATCAAAACTACTTTGAGGTACCACCTAACCCCAGTGAGATTAGCCCATATCACAAAATCCCAAAACCAGAGATGTTGGGGTGGATGCAGAGAAAAGAGACCACATTTACACTGCTGGTGGGAATGTAAGTTAATTCATTCCTTTTGGAAAGACATCTAGAGAACACTAAGAGAACTAAAAATAGACCTACCATTTGATCCTGCAATTCCTTTATTAGGTATATATCCAGAAGACCAAAAATCACATTCCAACAAAGATATTTATATCAGAATGTTTATTGCAGCCCAATTCATAGTAGCTAAGTCATGGAAGAAGCCCAAGTGCCCATCAACCCACGAATGGATCAATAAATTGTGGTATATGTACACCACGGAATACTATGCAGCCCTAAAGAAAGATGGAGACTTTACCTCCTTCATGTTTACATGGATGGAACTGGAAAATGTTCTTCTTAGCAAAGTAT
>NW_003852648.1:951727-963710 GCF_000181295.1 Otolemur garnettii | reverse complement strand
TTAGTGGTGGGGTCTTGCTCTTGCTCAGGCTGTTCTTGAACTCCTGAGCTAAAGCAATCCACCTCCCTCAGCTTCCCTGGGTGCTCAGATTACAGGCATAGCCTACCATTCCCAGCTGACACAACTGATTATGTATGATGTAATTATAGCACTCAAAATGTATAATCCTTTTTTGATGCTTTAGTTTTGTATTTTAAATTCTATATAAGAATAGTGTCTACATTAATTTTTGGATCTTATGTTATTCTCTTTCCTCAGAGGTAGAAAATGCCTTCAGGTAAGGGTGGGCACAGTGCTCATGCCCGTAATCCCAGCACTCTGAGCATCTGAGACTGGTGGATTGTTTGAGCTCAGCAGTTTGAAATGAGCCTGAGCAATAGTGATAGCCCATCTCTAGTAAAAATGGAAAAAGTAGGTGGGAATTGTGGCAGGTATCTGTAATCCCAGCTACTCGAGAGGCTGTGGCAAGGGGATGTCTTGAGCCCAAGAGTTTGAGGTTGCTGTTTGCCATGAGGGCACCATGGCACTCTACCCAGGGTGACAGAGTGAGTCTCTATCTCACAAAGAAAACAAAATAGTCTTAAGATTTATTAGTGTAAAATGTATCTTGTATAGTTCAAACTACTTTTGTTTGTCAGAGCTCATACTCTTAACCTCCTTATTTTTTTTCTTTTTTCTTTTTCTTTCTTTCTTTCTTTTTTTTTTTGAGATAGAGTTTCACTTTGTCACCTTCAGTAGAGTGTCCTGGTGTCATAGAACACAGCAACCTCAAAATTTGGCTTAAGAGATTCTCTTGTTTCAGCTGCTGGAGTAGCTGGGACTACAGGTGCCTGCCACAATACCCGGCAATATTTTTAGAGATGGGGTCTGGCTCTTGCTGAGGCTGGTCTTGAACTCCTAAGCCAAGCAATCCACCTGCCTTGTCCCCCTAGAGAGATGGGATTATAGACTTCAGCTACCATGCCTGGCCTTAACCCCCTCGTTTTATCTGGGATCAAATTAAGAACTCTGCCTCCTGCCACATGCTCAGGTGTTTATTTATTTATTTACTCAGTCAGGGAATGTTGATATGTAGTTATTTGGGCATATAATTCTCTCCAGAGGAGTGGAAATACCTGGATCCTAAAAATTCTGCCCATGGCCACTGAGTCAATGTGTTATTTATTTATTTTTATTTCAAGAACTGTTGACATTCAGGGATATCACCATAGAATTTACTCCAGAAGAGTGGGAATACTTGGACCCTGCTCAGCAGAGTTTCTACAGGGATATGATGTTAGAGAATTACAGAAACCTGGTCTCTGTGGGTGAGAATACCTTACCTCCAGAATATTTAATTTACCTCAAGGGTTTTTCTTTCTTTCCTTTGCTGAATGTGTCTTTAAAGCTTGTACTTTGTGTGAATGAATCTTAGATTCCTGATGTCAGGGAATATTGTTGGGGTTCTTTAACATACAAAGAAAATTATTTCTGTTTGACCTAATTATTTACCTTCTTTCTTGAGGCAATTTGCATGTTTCCCTTTAGTGGTGATTCTAGAAATTCAGCGATATAACATATGTTTTCTTTGTACATCTTAAAATGAAGTTTCTCCTATTTATTTTTAGTTCATTCATATTTGAAAATAAAGCACAGGATCCACACATTTAAAATGGTTCTTATTAAATATGCTCCAGAGGCTGTCAGAAAATAGTAATTGGAAAATAACTTACTAGACTTCCATAATATTTTCTCTTCTCTAATGAGTACCATACTAAGTACTTAAATACTTAAGAATACATTTTAAATATTCTATAGGAGCTGTCAAATTGGTAATCTGGAAAGTAATTTTTTAGAATCTTCTATAATACTTCTCTACTAAGGACAATACAAAGTTGAAAATTGATGAAACCCAAGCAAAATTCATGTGTCTTTTTCTAATAAAATAGAACTTGTTGTCTTTAAAATGCACCTGGTCACATTTTGAAACAAATGTAAAAAATAGCCAAACACCCAGTAGGAGGAGGTGAAGAAACAGATGATACAGGTCACAGGTCAGAGGTCAAAGAGGAAGCCAGACTTTAAAGTGTGGATTTAGAAACTCTGGCACAATGAAACTAATTTTTGAGAAGCCTAGGTTTATTTCCCTTGTTGTCATAAAAGTATATCTTCTTTCTCATCTTTTTAAATTATCTGAGGATTAATTCTCCTTAAGATTATAAAAAAATGTCATCTGAGGATTCCCTTTGCCCTTCAGTAAACTTCCATCAGGTTCACAGTGAGAGCTGTAAGTCATCCCTTGCCCTGTGAGGGTTATGGTCTATTCATCCATCCCCTTGGCCATCCTAGAAAAAACTTTGCATACTTCTGACTACCTCTAAGTTAAGCCATTTTAGGTTCTATTTTTGCCTCATGTCAGAAACATATAAACATAGTGGTCACATTGTGATATTGATTCAGAAGTTCCAACAATACTGTAGATGGATTGCAAATACTTTCCATTTTATTAATTTTCAAACCTATGGAGGTTTCGAAGGTGGTTCTACAGAAACTGAGACTCTGCAGTTTCATCAAAGTACAAAGGACCTCTCTTTAATTAAATATTAAATTACATATTATATATTAAATATTTAATCAGCTACTTAACATTTACATATTTTAAGAATGTATTCATATATTTTACACTAACACTTTCTTTTTCCTGGGCTGAACTAACATTAAAAATTTAAACTGTATATGCACAATTTCCATATGTGTAAAATAGTTTAATGAGTATAGAGTTCTTAACTTAAAATGGTCTATGAGGAACTTAGAACATTGTCCAGCACAGTGTAACATTTGGATTGTTATCTTATTTTTAGTAATTATCATTTTATGATTTTGTTTGGTTAAGTATGCAGATTACTGAGTATGTGTCCTCTATGTTTTCTTGTTTATTCTTTTTTCCTGACATTGAGTTTTTACAAATATAAATTTTATGTTTTTGAGGTGTACAGCTTAATAGTTTGATATACATATGCACTGTGTAATGATTAACACAATGAACTTAACACATCCATCATCTCACATAGTTGCCAGATCTGGGGGGAGAGCACTGAAGGTCTATTCTCTTATCTTGGTGAGGGGATTTGTTTATTTCCAGGGGACCATGGTGGACTTTTAATTATAGTCACAATGCTGTACATTATGTCTCCTGAATTTATTTTGTAAATGAATTTGTAATTTGATAGTTTGATATACATATGCATTGTGTAATGATTAACACAATGAACTTAACACATCCATCATCTCACATAGTTGCCAGATCTGGGGGGAGAGCACTGAAGGTCTATTCTCTTAATCTAGTTGAGAGTATTAGTTAATCTCAAGTGTACCATGATATGCTGTTAATTATAGTCACAATGCTGTACATTATGTCTCCTGAATTTATTTGTAAATGAAATTTGATCCTCTTTGGCAAATATCTCCCCATTTTTATCACCCCTACTGTTGGCCCCCACCATTCTATTCTCTGCTTCTATGATCTCTATTTTTTCAGGATCATAAATAGCTCATATTATACAGTAATCGTATCTCTTCATTCTATTACAGTTTCCATAATTTTCCCCTGGTTCATCCATCCATGTTGTCACAAATGACAGGATTATCATTTTTTGTATGGCTGGACAATATTACAGAACATGTGTAGCAGCCTGTATAACTTATGGCTAGGAGGAGTGAGAGTTATAAGAAATACCTGAAATGGAACACCTTGGTGAAAAGGGCATGGAGAGAGATTTAGTTCTAACAAGAACGAGAGAGCTCACAAGATGAGAGCATTGGTGAATTGGTAGTCTCTACACCTGTGGTGTTGAGAGGCATGAGTTCAACCTTATATGAGGCTGGAGGAGAAGGTAGACAAGAGGCATGCACATTCTATCACGGATCCACTTACACTGACTTTGTCTCCTCTCCTTCCTGCAGAACGCCAGCATGGCATCTCTCTGCTGAAGATTACCAAGCTCTGCTAAAGACTAAGAGTTATCTGTTCTAAGAAGACTGCTTTACTCTCTTTAAGATACTCTGTCTCTCTCTCTCCAGATAAAGTAGATAGCCCTCAAGCACCTAGGAGAAACTGTTCCTGAGCAAGGTAGCTTAATGGTCTGTGTCCAGAACCTACCTAAGCTGGGCCCGTAGATCTGGCCACTCCTGGGCCTGACAAGTGGTGTCAGAAGCAGATCCTGACAACGTGAATAACCTTCTGTAAATAAATGAGAGGAGATATCTTTTTGTCTCACTGATTTCATTTCCTTGGGGTATATACCCAGAAGTGAAATTGAAGCATTGTATGGCACTTCTGTTTTTAATTGAGAAGCCTGGCCAGGCACAGTGGCTCATGCCTATAATCCAAGCACTCTGGGAGGGCTGGGTGGGTAGACTGCCTGAACTCAGGAGTTTGAGACCAGTATGAGCTAGATTGAAACCCCATCTCTAAAAATAACTAGGCATTGTTGCAGGTGCCAGTAGTCCCAGCTACTTGGGAGGCTGAGGCAAGATTGAGCCTAAGAGTTTGAGATTGGGCTCAGCGCCCATAACACAGTGGTTATGGCGCCAGCCACATACACCAAGAGTGGTGGGTTCAAACCTGGCCCAAGCCAGCTAAACAACTGTAACAACAAAAACAAAAAATAGCCACGTGTTGTGGCGGGCACCTTTAGTCCCAGGTACTTGGGAGGCCTGAGGCCAGAGAATCACTTAAGCCCAAGAGTGTGAGGTTGCTGTGAGCTGTGACACCATGACACTCTACCCAGGGCAACAGCTTGAGACTCTGTCTCAAAAAGAAAAACAAAAAGGGTTTGAGATTGCTGTGAGCTGTAGCATCACAATACTCCACCAAGGGTGACAAAGTGAAACTCTATCTCAAAAAATTTATATATTTGAGAAGCCTACATGAAGTTTTCTAAAACACCTTATATTCTCACTGACTTTGTCCAAGAGTTTCTTTTTCTCTTCACCTTTGCAAATATTTATTGACTTTTGACTTTAAATCATTATAACAGTGAATTGACATATCATTGTGGTTTGCTTGCATTTTCCTGATGAATAATGGGTGTTGAGTATCTTTTTACAAACCTATTTGCCTTTTCATATCTTTGGAGAAATATCAACTGTGCAAATATCAACTTTGCATATTTTAGATCAGATTTATAGTTTATGTTGTTGCTTTATGTCCTTATGCATTATAAAAATTATATTCACCAAATATATTTTTTCCCAATCTTTTGTTTGCTCATTTATATATTTTTTTATTTGTTTCACTTTCTTTTATTTACTTTAGTACACAAACTTTTTAGTTTAATGTAGACTTATTTGGTTTTGGTGGTTTTGGTTATATTTTTTAGTGAGAATTAAAAAATTATTACAAAAGCTACTGTTGGAGAGATTGTTCCCTACGCTTTATTATAGAAGTTATATAATTTTGGCATTACATTTAATGTCAATCTATTTTGGGTTTATTTCTATATACAGTATGAATGTTCATTTTATTCTTGTGCACAGGGATAACCGCTTTTTATTGTCATTTATTGATGAGTTTATACTTTCTCTTTCACATATCTTGGGGTCTTTGTCAAAAACTATTGGACTATATACTAATAGGCTTATTTCTATTTTTTTCAATTATTTTCTGTCAGTCTACTTATCTTTCTTTTCTTTTCTTTTCTTCTTTTTCCTCTTTTTTTTTTTTTTTTGAGACAGAGTTTCAACTCTGTTACCCTGGCTACAGTACTGTAGCATCACAGCTCACAGAAACCTCAAATGCTTGGGCTTAAGCAATTCTCTGGCCTCAGCCTCCTGAGTAGGTGGGACTATAGGCACCCACGGCAATGCCTGGCTGTTTTTTTGGTTATAGTTGTCATTGTTGTTTAGCAGCCCAAGGCTGGATATGAACCCACCAACTTCAGTGTATGTGACTGGCACACTAGCCACTGAGCTACAGGCACTGAGCCCTATTTATCTTTTTTTTTTTTTTTTAGATCAGTACCATACTTGTGGTTAGCACAGCTTTGTAGTACTATGAAATCAAAAAGAGTGAAGACTCCAGCTTTTTTGTCTGTCATGATTTTCTTGGCTATTTGAGGTCATTTGTGATTGAATAAAAAGATTTCAATTCTTTACTACTTCTGGCGAAAATGTCATTGTAATTTAAATTAGAATGGAATTATATGAAGATTGTAGACTGTAGAGTATGGTCATTTTATATTAATTATTTAAATATATGAACACTGGATATATTTTCATTTATTTGAGGATATCTTTTCATGTATTTGAATCTTTTTTCATTACATTCTTAAATGTTAGATTTTACTGAACAGATCTTTCACTTCCTTTCTTAAATTGAGTCTTAAAATGCTTTATAAATTTCAGATTAATATGGGGTACATACTATTAGCTTACTTAGTTTTGCTTAGTTGTGTCCCTCAACCAGGAAGTGTGCAATGTATCCAAGTGTACCTATTGGATGGGAATTTACTCAACTCCTTTACCTCCTCTCCCACTGGAATTTTATTGAGATTTTCTTTCACGTGATCATGTAGTTGTTTGCTCCTTTTTTTCTTTTTAAGACAAGCATGAAACTAAGCTTATTGAAGAAGACAAAGATAGGCTTACAGAGTAAGACAGTTTCCAAAGCAGGGTACATTTGCCATAGATAGCAAATGGTTCTCTACCGGGACAAGTAGGCAAAGAAGCAAAGAGAAATGGCTTATGGCCAGAAGTTCTCTTTTATACCACCTGGGTTTTGGCCTACCTCAGGGCTCTGAGCTCACCTTGGAATCAATAGCCTTACTGCACATGCAGACCTCCCATGAGCCTCTCTAAAAACCTATGGGTGGTGTGAACCACACGATAATGTCTTAAGGTTGTGCTAGGTCACCTTGAAGACTCTGTACCTGTTGCTAGGCTAGAGTCTTCTACATGTGTTTGCAGTTGGCATACTAATTTCTGACTGGTAGATTGGAAGGGTGGTCTCTCCTCCCAGGGTGTGAGCAATCACTGTGGACAAAATTACAATGGGTGGCACCAAGATGGAGTCCTGGGGGCCCTCCCCTTGTCTTCTTTCCCTGGGAAAGCTATTTCCTAAATTAATACTTAACATTTCCTCCATCTCTGTTGTAGAGGCCCAAATCATTGAGTGGGGATATCACTTGTCTGTTCTTACTGAGAAAATCATCTAGCTGCTTCCTGCTGAGAGACATCAAAGATTGTTATTAGGGTGGTCTTCTTCAGGCTCTTCAGGGGACTTTGGTTATTGTTGTAGGCATAAGAAGAAGATAAGTGTAGGGACTGGCAGGGAAGGTAGGACCATTTTAGCTTGATGGATTCTAGATGGATGAAATAACTTAATTTAGAAAAGTTATGAAGATAAGTCCCATTGTAAGAATTCTCAGGATGCAAAGAATGGGAGTCACTGAGGAAATTGTTATAGACATCCACCAAGGCCTATAGGTCTGGCCTCATCTCTGGGGATTGGAGGCAGACTCCACAATGACATTGTGGCTGCCCTAACTTCTCCTGAGTTGTCAACATAGAAGCAGCACTATTTCTTTAAGACAAGCAGGACCTTCCTTCTGCTACAATTAGAAGATTAAAGACCTGTATATTTTATAAGGAGACCCCTGCCAGGGAATCTAAATGTTTCGATAAGTGGGCAAGTGTGCGTTAGTTTTTATCAGGCTGTGTGCTGCCTCTGTAGCTCAAGACTGTTGCAGGCCTAGGATATACCTCCTGTGGCACAGAGATAGCCACTTTTTATTATCACTTATTGATGAGTTTATACTTTCTCTTTCACATACCTTGGTGTCTAGCTACTCCAGTAGCAGCTGCTGTTCGAGGACAGGTAAAAAGAGAAATTAAGGGAAGTGCTAATTTGTGGAAGCAGCCTGCACAATGGGAAGGCAGGGTGGCTGAATCCTGGGTAATTTTGGTGTCTGGAGACACCAGTCCTAGGGAGCAGAATTTTCTCCAGTGAGAGGGTAGCACCCAGGATGTTTGGTTGCTACACACCCAGGAAAACCCCTGCTCTGGAGGAAGTTGAGTGGTGCATTTGATTTTGGCTACTAGAACAGGAGCTGATTTGCTAGTGGCATGGGGTCCTCTTCCCTGGAATTTTTTTCCAAGTCATTCAATTTATTGGGCTATTAACGTATCTCCAATAAGGGATGAACCAAGGGGAGAGCAAATGAAGAACTACTATCTGAAGGTTTCACAGCAGAATTCTTTTTGAACAATATTTGATATCCTCCAAGGAATTATAGGACTATGATGTCCTCTACAAGTCTTTAAGAAACTTCAGTGGCCTTTCAAGTGTTAGTTGTCTGAGTAAGGATCCTTATGAAAGAGGTGAGTTGGCTTGTCTAGGCATAATTAATCCCAGTCAGGTTTATTCAAGTCATGGAGCACTAAAAATGTTGGGTTTCAGGGCAGCTGCCTGTCTCCTAAAATATCAAGGGTTCTGGCAGCTGCCTGGGTCCTCAGTTATTGGAATGCTCATGTATAAAAATGATCAGACACCCCAAAGTAAGACAAGCATGCAACATGATTTATTGAGGAAGACAAAGGTAAGTTTACAGAGTAAGAAAGTTTACAAAGCAGAAAATATTCACCCTGGACAGCAAATGGGGCTCCATTGTCAGGGCAAGAAGGCAAAGAGACAACATGAGTTGTTAATCTACTAGTCTTAATTTGGTACTGAGTACATGTGATGCTCATTTTTTCATTATTGTGATACCTCAGGATAATATTCACCAAATCCATCCAAATTGTTATAAAAGATATAAAATTGCCATCTTTTTATAGAAGTCCATCGTACACATACACCAGGGTTTATTAATCAATTCATGTGTTGAAGGGCACATGGGTTGTTTCCACATCTTTGCAGTTGTAAATTGTGCTGTTATAACATTCAAGTGAAAATGTTTTCATGGCAAAAGACTGTTTTTCTTGTGGGTAGATGTCTAGCAATGAGATTGCAGGATCAAATAGTAGGTGTACTTATAGTTCTTTTAGGAATCTGCATACCTCTTTCCATAGAAGCTGTGCTAGTTTTTAGTCCCTCCAACAATGCATGATTGTTCCCTCCTCTGGACACTCAACATGGGTTGTTGGTCATTCTTAAAATGTCAGATGGTATCTCTTGCATTTCTGTGATGAGAATCATTTTTTCAGGTTTACAAAACATTTGTATGTTCTCATAAGAGAAGTTTCTTTTTCTTCTCTTGCCCAGTTTTTAATGGGGTGTTTGATCTTTTCTTGTTGATTTGGTTGAGTACTTTGTAGATTCAGGTTACAAAGCCTTTGTTGTATTTTTAGCATGCAAATACCTTCTCCCATTCCATTCTGTAAGTTGCTTTTCTTTGTTGAATGTGTCCTTGCATGTATGGAAACTTTTTAACTTGATCAGTTCCCATTCATTTATTTTGTTGTTGCAATTTCCAGTGGGATCTTCATAAATTCTTTCTGTAGGCTAGTAAGATTAGAAGTTTTTTCACACTATCTCTTGGGTTTTTATAGTTTTATATCTTATATATAAATGTCCTGTACATCATGCATTAATTTTTGTAAGTGATGAGGGGTGTGGGTTTGGTTTTAGTCTTTTACATGTGGTTAGCTAGTTCTCCTGGTATGATTTATTAAAATTTTATAGTATTTAATTTTAGTGTAAGTAGAATTGTTTCCTTAGTTTTTTCTCATCTAGTTTGTTGTTAGTGTTTAAAAATGCAAGTCAGTTTTGAATGTTGACTTATAACTTTAGTGAATGGGTTTAATATCTCTACCTTTTTGTTATAGTCTTTATAGTTTTCTATATCTCTGATCACTTCATCTATAAGCAAGAGAGTTTTACCTCTATTTATGATTGGAATGTCTTTTGTTTTTTCTTACCTAATTACTCTGGCTTGATTTAATACTATTTTGAATAAAAATCATTAGATTGTGTGCCTTTATCTTGTCTGATGCTAAAGCAGTATCTGTTAGAATTTTCACTGTTGAGAATGATATGTGAGAGCTTTTTATATATGACATTATGTTGAGATACAGATCATTGTATGTATAGCATTTCAAGTCTGTATTATGAAAATGTACTGAATATTTTTTGAAACGAGTCTCACTATTTCACCCTCAGTAGAGTGCTGTGGCATCACAGCTCACAGCAACCTCAAACTCTTAGGCTTAAGTGACTCTTTTGCCTCAGCCTCCCAAGTAGTGGGGACTAAAGATGCTTGCCATAACACCTGGCTATATTTTTGTTGTATTTGTCATTGTTGTTTAGCAGACCTGGGCTGGGTTTGAACCTGCCAGACCCAGTGTATGTAGCCAGAACCTTAACCACTGAGTTACTGTTGCCCAGCTAGTGTATTGAATTTTATTAAATGTTTTTAATAAATATTTTGGGATAATCATATATTCCATATCTTTTCTGTTTTTTTTTAGTATATCTTTTTTTATTTGTTTGTATATGTTGAAATTTCCTTGCATCCCACATATAAATCCTACTTATTCTTGGTATACAATCTTTTAAACATATTGATGAACTTAATTTTTAGAATTACATTGAAATTTTCTGCTTTTACTTTCATCACAGATAACAGTTTGTTGTTTTCTTTCTTAGTGTCTTTATATGACCTCAATATAAAGGTAATAGTGATCTCACAATATAAATTTGGAAGTGTTTCCTCCCTTCAATTTCTAGGAAGTTTGGGAAGGATTGATTATTGCTTCTTTCAGTGCTTGATAGAATCTAGCTGTGAAGAAGTCATCCATCTTGTGCTTCATTCACTTATTGCAGGATTATTTATTACTGCTTCAAGATTTTTCCTCAATATTTGTCCATTTAGTATTTCTACTTCTGATTTTAATCGTAGTGGGGTGTGTTTAGATTGAGTGAAATGTGATTAATGTGTTTGCCAGGTCTCTTTAGTCTGTAGTGTTTTATAAGTGCACACATACTAGTTTTCTGCCAAAATTATCTCTCCCTTGTTTTAAGAAAGGCAGTGAAATCCCCTTTTATTATTGTATGTCTTTCTATTTTTCCTACTGTTCTGCTTATGTTCACTTTATGTATTTAGAAGTTCCAGTGTTGCATACATATGTACATTTAATCATATATCCTCTTAACAAATTAACTTCTTTGTTAGTAAATAGTAAATGACTTTTACTTTTTTTGATAGGTTTTTCATGGAAGATTATTTTGTACTCTATAAAGTATAATCACCCTTGCACTCTTGTTTAAATCTAGCATAAAATTTTCATTTCAATCCTTTCACTTTTTGCCTATTTGTCTTTAAATCAAAAGTGAATCACTTATAAGCATAGTAACATAGGATTTTTTTTCAATAAATTCATCTCTGTTTTATTCAATTTTGAACTGCTATAAGAGAATACTACAGACTGGGTAAGTTTTAAAGAACAGAAATGTATGTGACTTATAATTCTGGAGGCTGGGCAGGCCAAGACCATGGTACTAGCATCTGGAAAAGTCCTTTTTTCTTCAACATAATATGAAGGAAGACCAAAGAACTGATGGAGAGCAAGTGAGAATCAGATAGAACTGTTATCTTGTTAATAACAGAACAATGTCATAATAATGAACACACTCATTCAATAAAAAATGTAAAACCCTAATCCACTAATTTTGCCCTCATGGCCTAATCAGGTTTTTTATTTACCTAATAAATTTTTAAAGGCCCTACTTCTATTATTTTTTTTTATTGTTTTGAAACAGAGTTTAATTCTGTCAATCTGTGTAGAGTGCAATGACATCATAGCTCACAGCAACTTCAAATTCTTAAGCTCAAGAGATCCCTTTCTTCTCATGGCTGGGAAGAATCAACATTGTTAAAATGTCCATACTACCCAAAGCAATATATAATTTCAATGCAATCCCCATTAAAGCCCTGCTGTCATATTTTAAAGATCTTGAAAAAATAATACTGCATTTTATATGGAGTCAGAAAAAACCTCGAATAGC
>NW_003852648.1:948512-950303 GCF_000181295.1 Otolemur garnettii | reverse complement strand
AAAAAAAAAAAAAAGAGATCCCTTTCTTCAGCCTCCTGTGTGGCTGGGAATATAGGCACTGGCTACAACACCTAGCTAGTTTTTCCATTTTAAGGAGAGATGATGTCTTACTCTTCTTCAGGCTAGTCTTGAACTCCTAAGCTCAAGCAATCAACCTACCTTGGCCTCCCAGAGTGCCAGGATTACAGATGTAAGCCACTGTGCCCAGTCCAAGGCCCCATATCTCAATTCTATCATAGCAATTAAAATTTACTATAAATTTTACAGGCCATAGTCTATAGAAGTGTCTTTTAATTAGAGACTTGAGTCTCTTTTTACATAAAGTAGTTTTGGATAAGTAAAGTCGTTCTATTGTAATTATGTTTTTTCTGTATATTTTATAATTACACTGTTTCTTTAATAATATTTTATCTCTGTTTTTTCACTTTTTGGATATTTTTGTCATTTCATTGGTACATTCTTTGATACCCTCTTATGTGTATGTACTACAGTTATTTTTCTAGTGTATATCAGAAGATTTACATACATTTTATACTTAATAACACTCTAGGTTAAGATACCACTTAATTATTGTGCATGAAAAAGTCAACATATTTTCCTCTCTCAACACATTGTTATTTATGTTACACTTTACAACTTTTTGTATTGTGTATCCATTAACAAATTATTTTAGTTGTCTTCATTTAATAGTTTTGTTTTATAACTTTTATGCTAGATTTAAGAGTGACGTATGCACTACCATTACAATATTTGAGTGTTCAGTATTTCACTTTGTATTTAGTATTTCCAGTGAGATTCACACTTCTGTGTTTTCATATTGTGAGTATTCCACCATTTTATTTTGAAGAATTTTAGTAGATATAGTAGTGATTAATTTTTAAACATTCTTTGTATAGGAATGTCTTAAAACTCTTCTTTATTTCTGAAGGTCAGATTTGTCAGACACAGACTTTTCAGTTGATTATTTTGGGGGTGGGGGGGCACTTTAAATGTATAGTTCTTCTTCTGTCTCACCTGCAAGATTATTGCCTAAAAATATTTGCTAATGACTGTGTTATCTCTTGCTGATTTTAAAATTCTTACCTTAGCAGGGTGTAGTGAAACATGCCTGTAATCTTAGAATTCTTAGAGACTAAACTCAGGAGTTTGAGACCACCCTGGGAAAGAGCAAGGTCTTGACTCTACTAAAAATAGAAGAACTAGCTAGGCATTGTGGCAGGTACCTGTAGTCCTAGCTACCAAGGAGGCTAAACCAAGAGGATCACTTGAGCCTAGGAGTTTGAAGTTCCTGTGAGCTATTATGCCATAGCACTTTACATGAAGTGAAAGAGTAAGACTTTCTCTCAAAGAAAATAATTCTCATTTTGTCTTTGCATTTTTTTTCAATTGAAATGTATCATGGGCAATCTCTATTGGGTTATTCTTGTTTTAGATATTTTGGTTTAAATAAAATTCTATGTCCATGTGGTTTTTCCAGATTTGTCGAGACTGCTAGACGTTATATTTTTAAATAAAACTTTTTCTCTTTATTCCTCCTTTGAAAATCAAAAATGAATATATTTCTTCATTTAGTGATGCACGCTCAGACCCTTATCTTTTTTTTTCTATTTATTTTTTTATTATTAAATAATAGCTGTATACATTAAAGCAAGCATGGGGTACAGTGCAGTGTTTTCATATACAATTTGAAATACTTTCATCAAGCTGGTTAACATAGATTTCATGTCATTTGCTTAGTCATTGTGTCAAAACATTTATATTCTAGTTCTAGAAAAGTTCACTTGTACCCTT
>NW_003852648.1:941119-948365 GCF_000181295.1 Otolemur garnettii | reverse complement strand
TGGATACTTTTTCTTCCATTCCTATGATACTTTACTAAGAAGAACATTTTCTAGTTCCATCCATGTAAACATGAAGGAGGTAAAGTCTCCGTTTTTCTTTAGGGCTGCATAGTATTCCATGGTGTACATATACCACAATTTATTGATCCATTCGTGGATTGATTAGCATATCACAAAATCCCCAAACCAGAGTTGCTGGCGTGGATGTGGAGAAAAGGGAACACTTCTACACTGCTGGTGGGAATGCAAATTAATACATTTGTTTTGGAAAGATGTCTGGAGAACACTTAGAGAACAAAAAATAGACCTGCCATTCAATCATACAATTCCATTATTAGGTATATGCCCAGAAGATAAAAAAAAACACATTACAATAAAGATGTTTGTATCAGAATGTTTATTGCAGCCCAATTCATAATTGCCAGATCATGGAAGAAGCCCAACAGACCCTTATCTTTTGATTACTCTTTCTTTTTTTCTCTGTAATTAGGGACCGTCAAATGATCTGTTTTTGCTTTTGTTAAATTATTATTCTGAATAGCTGAGTCTCCAAACTTACATATTCAGTTTGACATTATATTTATTTCAGCAGTAGTACTTGTTATGTTCTTTATTATTTTTTTCTTTCTCTATTAAAATTCTTATTTTGTTTATGTATTTCTTTTTTGTTATCTGGGTTCCTTTTTGTTGTTGGTGTTGTTGCAGTTGTCACTGCTGTTTTTAGCTGGCCAGGGCCAGTTTCAAACATCCCACCCTCCCTCAATGTATAGGACCAGCACTCTACTCCCTGAGCTACAGGCACCACCCACATTCTTTTGTATCTTACTGAGATAAATTCATTTTCAGCCAGTTTTTTAGATCTTCACTGCTTTGGAATTAATTAATAGAGCTTTATTTGTTTCTAATATTAGTGATCATATCTGCCTGATGCTGTTTGGTTTGGATACCCAGGGTTTCAATCTCTGAATCTGAAGGAGGAAATATCTCACCCAGTCATTAAAGAGAAGTTTCTTCTATTGGGTGTGTGGGCTGGTGAGACTTTTTTCTAAGATTGCAGTTGAGTAAGGCCAAGAAATATGGGTGTTACTGGTAATGCAGTGGGTTTCATGGTTAGGAGACTTGTTGTCTGAGATTGTTATCAGACTTCTGTATCTTGGTTATTCCCTGGAAAGCTGAACATTTTTTAAAAATATTTATCAGTAGCATTGGTGTTGTGATTAAAAAATGCAGTTGTTTCTGCAAATGCACTGCTAAACAATGAATGTGGGGTAGGTGTTTACTCATTGGACAGGTCCTTGAATGGGCCGGACTGACCCCTGATTATAGTTGAACAGGTCTGGAACTGATGTATAGGGCTGATGCCAAAGGCATGGCTGTGAGAAATGTCTTTTATTATATTGTGACAGTCTTACTCTGTTGCCCAGGCTTTAGTGCCATGCCATCAGCCTACCTCACAGCCACCCTAACATTTGGGTTCAAGTGATCCTCCTATCTTAAACTCCTGTGAGGCTGGGACTACATGTGCCTACCACAATGCTTAGCTAATTTCTCTATTTTCAGTTGAGATGGGGTCTCACTCTTTGCTCACATTAGTCTCAAACTCGAGATCAAGTGATCCTCCCAACTTTGCCTCTCAGAGTTCCAGGATTACAAGTGTGAGCCACCACATTCAGTCTATGACAAATGTCTTTAGGTCTGTCACTAAGGCCATGTAATATTCTACTTCCACATTTTGGGGTAGCAAGATTGCTTCTAGACCCTGGCTGATAGCAACTGGAGGTTGTTAAGAAGGCAATTTAAAATTCATAGTAAGATTTTTATTAGCAGGCTTGCCTCCATGGACACAGATGTATGTGCTTCCAGACATACCTCAAATTGAGCAAAATTGGCCCTGGGCTGTGACCAAGGCCAGATTTCAGTGCCAATTAAAGATCAACTTTCAGATGAATTTTGATTATTCTGCATTCAGACACATAGATGGATGTTTCTCTCTGTGTGGAAAGGATCTTTTAATACCATGGCTGAGAGTTTTAAAAAGTGAGTTTTAGGTAGATTCAGTGGCCAAAGATAGGATCAAGGTGTGCACACCTGTTTACCTGACACTCACACAGGTATGAATTATCCTGTGTATCTTGGCAGAAGGTGCTAGTGACAGAACCTAAATCATATAAGCTATAGCTGAGTCTATAGTAGAATATGGTCATTTTTTATTCTGTTGCCAGGACTATTATTGGAAAGTCTGCTAGTGGGTTATGTTCTAGCTCTCACAAAATCATCCTCTTCAATCTTGGTCTCCGGTAGGCTTTCAGGAACACTGACCTAAATGCCAAATCTCCCATAAAGGCTGCTTTGTGTGGGTATGGCTGTCCTAGTGCGCTGTGGGGGATATTAGTGGAAAACCTCCTATTCCTTCCATTACTCTCCTACATGTTTCATTTTCTAAAATGTTGCATGTAAAATTTATACATGGTTCTTAGATTAAAAAGGTCTGAAATAAAATACTAAATTTACATGTCATGTAAGAACCAAATTATATTACTAGTGAGCCCCCTCATGTTTATTAAACTAAAATGGTTGTAAGTTCAAGTTTATTTCAGGAAACAAGGAATAACTAACATTTATATCAATTTTTCTCAGCATATA
Organism: Otolemur garnettii; assembly: GCF_000181295.1. Classification (NCBI taxonomy): domain Eukaryota; kingdom Metazoa; phylum Chordata; class Mammalia; order Primates; family Galagidae; genus Otolemur; species Otolemur garnettii. The sequence goes on along the minus strand of NW_003852648.1, from coordinate 945,722 downwards.
TTTAAAAGATGATTTAAATTAATCCCAAATGGGGGTGGAGCCAAGATGGTGGACTGCAGCCAGCTTTTTACAGAAGCTCCCATCCAGAAGGAAATTTAAAAGACAGAAGTTTAGCAAGGGAGCTGATGGTTTGGAGCAGAGCCGAGAGAGAAGATGGAAGTGCACATTTCAACCTTCCTGAGGTGAGCTGCAACCCCAAAAATACAACCAAAAGGTACAAAATCCACCACCAAGCTGACGGGAGTCCCCTCCCCCACAACAAGGGCTCACAGTTTACTCCATGCAAACAAGCGAGCAGAGTTCAAACTTCCTTCCACTCTATCGCATGGGAGAGACCCCCTAAAAACTGGACCTCCTACTCCTGCTATCAGGCCATGGCACCCTCCTGCCAGGCATAAAACTGTAAAACTGTATAAAACTGTATATATTCCCCACCTACAAGATTGAATTCTGATGAGTCCCCACTCACCCACTCTGAGGTCTGGAGGTTTATTACCTATGAAGGCCAGATTCTTGGGCATCTCCTTGAGAGAAGTGGAGGGGGAAAGGGCTGGTGCTGCTCTGTGTTGACTATGGCACAGGCATGAGGAGAAAAGAGTTGGCTTGGAGGAAGCCAATACAGCAACAGTGGCATCCTGAGCTGCGAACTGACGCCATTCCAGCCCCAGGATAACTTTCATAAGTAAAGAGACTATTAGCACCAGCCCTCGGGGTAATATAGCTGAGACAAAGGCAATGGGTGGGCAGAAGCTGGAATTGACACCAGAGTGTGAACTGCTACTTGTCTGCTGCCCAGAGCTGAATGCAGTCTCTGACTTGCAGAGGAATCTAGGCAGACAGAAGCATAATTTAAACATGCAATCCCCCCCTGCCAAACTCAGATTTCTGGCTGATTTTGGCAGTCCTAAACCCCGGGAGCAGTTGCTTACTGGAGTGAATAGGGTCACAGACCTGGGGGATTACGAGTGACTGGGTGCAAGGTGGGGAAGGAGGTATTAGCCTTCCCAGACTAACCCATCTGCTTGGTGGGTCCCTTTGCCTTCATGGAGCACAGGAGCAAGTTATATCTGAACTACAAGCAGACCCCTCTTATCTAGCTGCCAGAAACATTTGAACTTTTCCACTTGAAATGGGTGCTGACTGGGACAACTGATTTGGATCCCTTAGACCAGGCAGAACACCCAGAGACTATTCAAAGGGACACCTTGGGTATATGGTTGAGGGAAGGTTTGATTTTCCTTGCCCAATTGTTGTTTATGGAGGAGGGGTGATTTAATTGCTGGTATTTCTCCACAGCTGAGACTTCAAACAAAAGAAACTGAATCACTAGGGTAGGACAGAGACCAGCTCAAAATAAGACAGAGCCACTGAGCCCCATCACACCAAGAAGGTCCCCAGTCTCTCAGACCTTAACACCGTACAGGTCCTTGACAAACCTCAAGGGGAAAAGTCAAACAGGGTAAAACAATCATGGGGCGGAATCAGCGTAAAAGCTCTGGTAATATGAATAACCAGATTAGATCAACCCCCCCCCAAAAGAATGTGGTTGTTAATATGAATAACCAGAGTATGTTCACACCCCCAAGAAAGGATGTGGCAGATGAAACTGACGATCCCCTATATAAACAGATAGCTGAGATGTCAGAAATTGAATTCAGAATTTGTATCGCAAATAATATTAATAGAAAATATTAATAGAATAGAGGCAAAGATAGAAATAGGAATTAAAGGAGCATTCCAAAAGTTCACTCAAGAGTTCAATGAATTTAAAGATAAAACCACCAAAGATATTGAAACGTTAAGGCAAGAGATTGCGGCCCTCAAAGATCTAAAAAATACAGTAGAATCTCTTGGTAACAGAGTGCAAGAGGCAGAAAAAAAGATCTCAGACCTAGAAGACAAAGATTCTGAATATGTCCAAATGTCCAAGGAGAATCAGAAATGGAAAGCAAAAATGGATCATTCTCTCAGAGAGCTCTGGGATAATTCAAAGAAAACTAAGATTCTCCTTATAGGAATCCCTGAAGGTGACAAAGCTGCTTCACAAAACACAGAGAAATTATGAAAGAGAAATTTCCAGATATGTCAAGAGATCTTGAAATTCAGATAGCAGACAGCTTCAGAACCCCAGCACAAATCAACCCAAATAAGACATCCCCCAGACACATCAAAATTAACTTCACCAAAGTTAATATGAAAGAGAAAATCTTGAAAGAAGTGAGACGTAAGAAAACCATAACCTACAAGGGGAAGAATATTAGAATGACTGCAGTTCTCTCTGCTGAAACCTTTCAGGCAAGAAGGGGGTGGTCATAGACATTTAATATCTTAAAACAAAATAACTTTCAGCCCAGGATCCTGTATCCAGCTAAATTGAGCTTCATTTATGATGGAGAAATTAAATACTTTAATGACATCCATGCGTTGAAGAAATTTGCCATAACTAAACCAGCTCTCCAGGATATTCTCAGACCTATCCTCCATAATGATCAGTGCAATCCTCCACCACATATGTAAACTTCACTAAGAAAATTTTGATCAAATTCCAATTTCCACAGTGGTGAAAGGATTAAAGATGTTCACTGGACTTTCAAAAAACATGATACCCAAAATTTTACCAGGCTTATCAATACTCTTAATCAATGTAAATGGCTTAAATTGCCCTCTAAAGAGGCACAGGTTGGCTAAATAGATACAAAAAAAATCAGGCCAGGTATCTGCTCCATACAAAAATCTCATCTTACCTTAAAAGATAAATATAGACTCAGGGTGAAGGGATGGTCATCTGTATTCCAGGCCAATGGAAAGCAGAGAAAAGCAGGTGTTGCAATTTTATTCACAGATATAATAGGTTTTAAACCAACAAAAATAACCAAGGATAAAGAAGGCCACTTTATATTTGTTAAGAGCAATACTCAATACAATGAGATCTCAATTATCAATATCTATGCACCCAACCAGAATGCACCTCAATTTATAAAACAGACTCTAACTGGCATGAGCCACTTGATTTCCCCCAGCTCCATCATAGTCAGAGATTTTAACACTCCTTTGCAGTGTTGGATAGATCCTCCAATAAGAAGCTTAGCAAAGAAATCTTAGATTTAAATTTAACTATCCAACATCTGGACTTATCAGATATCTACAGAACATTTCATCCTAACAAAACTGAATACACATTTTTTTAACCAGTACATGGAACATACTCCAAAATCAATCACATCTTAGGCCACAAATATAACCTTAGCAAATTTAAAGGAATAGAATTTTTTCCATGCATCTTCTCAGATATGTATAACATTGCAAGCCTTCCTCAAGAGAACGGAAAGAGAGGAAGTTAACAACTTAATGGAACATCTCAAGCAGCTGAAAAAGGAAGAAAATTACAATCATAAATCCAACAGAAGAAAAGAAATAACCAAAATTAAAGCAGAATTAAATGAGTTTGAAAACAAAATGATTATACAACAGATTAATAAATCAAAAAGGTGGTTTTTTGAACAAAATTGATAAACCTTTGGCAAACCTAACCAAGAAAAAAAGAATAAGGTCTCTAATCTTGTCAATCAGAAATGGTAAAGATGAAATAACAACAGACCCTTTAGAAATTCAGAAAATCCTTACTGAATATTACAAGAAACCTTATTCCCAGAAATATGACAATCTGAAGGAAATTGACCAATACTTGGAAGCACAACATCTCCCAAAACTTAGCCAGAATGCAGTGGAAATGTTGAACAGATGTATATCAAGCTCTGAAATAGCATCAACTATACAAAATCTCCATAAAAAGAAAAGCCCAGGACCAGACAGCTTCACGTCAGAATTTTTTTTTTAATTTAAATCATTTATCACGTCAGAATTTTATCAAACCTTTAAAGAGGAACTAGTACCTATACTACTCAACCTTTTCCAAAATATTGAAAAAGATGGAATACTACCCAACAAATTCTGTGAAGCAAACATCACCTTGATACCCAAACCAGGAAAAGACCCAACAAGAAAAGGAAATTACAGACCAATATCACTAATGAATATTGATGCAAAAATATTCAACAAAATCCTAACAAACAGAATCCAGCAACACATCTAACAAATTACACACCACGACCAAGTGAGTTTTATCCCAGGATCTTCAGGATGGTTCAACATACGTAAATCTATAAATATAATTCATCACATAAAGAAATTAAAAAACAAAGACCATATGATTCTCTCAATTAATGCAGAAAAAGCTTTTCATAATATCCAGCATCCTTTCATGATCAGAAGATTTAAGAAAACTGGTATAGAAAGGACATTTCTTAAACTGATAGAGGCCATCTACAGCAAACCCACAGCCAATATGGTATTCAATGGAGTTAAGTTGAAATCATTTCCACTCAGATCAGGAATGAGGCAAGGTTGCCCATTGTCTCCATTGCTCTTTAAGATTGTAATGGACATTTTAGCCATCGCAATCAGGGAAGAAACAGTGATTAAAGGTATCCGTATAGGGTCAGAAGAGATTAAACTTTCACTCTTTGGAGATGATATAATTCTATATCTGGAAGATACCAGGGATTCTACTACTAAACTCTTAGAAGTAATCAAGGAATACAGC
>NW_003852648.1:914344-939667 GCF_000181295.1 Otolemur garnettii | reverse complement strand
GTATCCAATGTACACAGCCCTATTTTGAAACTAATTCATAGCTTTTATAGGAATGTCATAACCTAATTGTAGCCTTAGAATATGGGAAGGGGGTGTGAGGGGGGTGAGGGAAATGGGGAGGCAGGGAGATGGGTGAGTTCATCTCTATGGTTTATCTTACAAGGTTACAAGTGAATCTTTCTAAAAGCAGAGTATGAACATTTTAACTCAATAACTAAGAAAATGACATGAAGTTTATCTTGATCAGTTTGATGAAACTATTTCAAAATGTACATGAAAACAGCACACTGTACCCCATATTGCATTAATGTACACAGTTATGCTATTAGAAATTTAAAAAAATTAAAATAAAACAAATTACCCATCAAAAAATTAATTAATTAATTAATTAATTCATCCCAAATGTTTACTTTTTATTTTAGTAATTAATACCATATTTTACAACATTTATATTATTCCTTCATTTGGAAAGTCAAGCTTTTCTTAGTTTCCCAGGACTGTATTATTGCTATTAGGTTTTGCAGAAAAATTTCACCCATCTTCCTGAGTGTACAGAATTGAAAATAGTAAATATCAAATGTTGTATTCTTTTGAGATAGTGTGTTATTCTATTGCTAAAGAATAATATTTTTTTTTGACAGAGTCTCACTTCATCACCCTCAGTAGAGTGCTTTGGCATAACAGCTCACAGTAACCTTCAACTTCTGGGCTTAGGCAATTCTCTTGCCTTACCCTCCTGAGTAGTGGGGACTACAGGTGCCTGCCACAATGCCCAGCTATTTTTTGTTTCAGTTTGGCTTGTACCAGGTTTGAACCCACTGAGCCACAGGAGCTGCCTGCTAAAGAATTATTTTTAATTGTATATCTATGTTATCTTTGGTATTTTATTAATGAAAATTTCTCTCATTGTTTGCAAATTCATATTACATTGTTACTTTTCCAAATGTATGTTTCACCAGATGAGTTAGTTGTATTTTTTTTTTTTTATTTAAACCTGAGTATTAACAATTAGAAGGGGAATGTTTAACTCATACACTTTAGGATGATGTAGTATATGGTTTATTTATGCACTGGGCATGTCCATTGCCCATAAAAGTGTCTGCGATGTTTTTATTTTGTAAATATTGCCCATATGTGTTTAGGGTCTACATTGTCCACATTTATTAAGGACTTACTCTATGTGTGTAGTCAATGATTTTTTATCCTACAATAAAGGGTAATAGTGAGCAATAAAGAAAATAGTCTTCAATTAACAATGTATTTATTGTTTGAATCTATATTATTTTGAAAGAGAAACAAAATTTTTATTTGAAGTAAACTTTTGAAAAGTTTTTCAATTAACTCTTTTAGGTAAGCAAATTTAGCACGTTGTTAATTGTGGTTAAAAATATAAAATTGTCATCAAACTGTTTCAAGTGCACAGTTTAGTGTTATTAAGCATATTAACATAGTTTTCAACAAATTTCTAGATCTTTATTTTACATATAGGAATGTTAGTGAATAATTCTGCAATATACATAAGTGTGCAAATATCTGTTCCATGTTTTTCTTTGAATATGTTTGAGATACTGTGGATACACTCATGAGTAAGGTGCATATTTTTGCTTTTGTTGTCTAATCCTTTGATATTGTGTCTGAGAAAGAATTACAAAGGCCAGTTATCATGAAGCTTACCCTTACATATGCTTCTAGGAGTTGAATAATTACAGGTATTACATTTAAATCATTTGTCTATGTTTTTAATTGACACATTATAATTGTGCATATATATGGGGTACAATTTATTGTTTCACATATATGTTGCATACTAATAAAATTATGATGTTTATTGTACACATTACCACATGCATTTATGAGTTGTTTGTGGTGGGAACATACATAAACTGGTCTTCAAATATTTTGTAACATATAATACTTTACTTTTAACCATTTTCATCTTACAGTGCAATAGAAAAGCAAAACTTATTCCTTCTTTCATGCCTGTTAACCAACCTTGCCTCCTTCTTCCCCTCCCTTAATCTCTGGTAACCATTGTTCTACTCCCTGCTCCTATGATAACATGTTTTTTAAGATTTCATAAGTAAGGCTTGGTGCCTATAGCTCAACCGGCTAAGGTGCCAGCCACGTACACCTAAGGTGGCGGGTTCAAATCCCAGCCCGGACCCGCCAAACAACAATGACGGCTGCAACCAAAAAATAGCCGGGCATCGTGGCGGGCGCCTGTGGTCCCAGCTACTTGGGAGGTGGAGGCAGGAGACTCATTTGAGCCCAGGAGTTGGAGGTTGCTGTGAGCTGTAATGCCACGGCACTCTACCCAGGGGGACAGCTTGAGGCTCTGTCTCAAAAAAAAAAAAAAAGATTTCATAAGTAAGTATATTCATACAGTATTTGTCTTTTTGCATCTGGTTTATTTCACTTAACAAGATGTCCTTCAGGTCCATTCATGTTTGTATGCAAGTACAATAATACTTTATTTACTAAGATTTTTAGTAAATTTTGAAGCCAGGAACTGTGATGCCTACATGTATGTTCTTCTTACGCAATACTGCTTTGGCTATTTAGGGTATTTTCTCATTTCATGCACATTTTAAGGTTTTAAAGTTAATTTCTGTGAATAATATGACTATATATTTATAGAAATTGAGTTACATTTGTAGATCACATTGGGCAGAATTGTTCATTAAAAACTTTTTTAAAATTTTGATTATTTTTTATTTTCTCTATACATATACGTGTGTTTATTTGGTTTCCACTTTTTGCCTTCACAAAATTAAAGAGGCTTAAAATTGAATAACAATAACAATGTTTAAGATTAGTAGAAACAAAAACCTCATAAAGAATGAAGAAAGATAAATACGTTCAGGAAAGAAAAGATGATTGCTGCAATGAAATATTGAGCAATAATAATAATAATGCAAAAAAAAGTAACATTCACATTATCAGATAATAGTATGTCTATCATGTAATGCTTTTACTCTGAGGTTCAGTATAGAGTCATCAGTTAACTTCTTTCTTTTTTTCCAAAAGTCTCAAAAAAATAGACAACAAATATTTACAAAATAAAAATAGAAGATAATTTCAAAAAACAGATCATGCCCAATCTTATTAGACAACAGAAAAAGAAGAAATACTTCAAAACCATTCTACTTCATCTGGATATACCTGATATTAAAATTGGAAAAAATATATTATTGTAAAGGGAAATTATGATCATATTTCACTTATAAATGAGGATGCAATATCCTGAACCACCTATTAACAAGTTGAATTAAAAATTATTATTCAAGTAATGTACTTTGGTCAAAATTAAATCCAATTTATGTGAGAAATAGTTGCTATTTTCTTTTCTTTTTTTTCCCCTTACTCCCTCCCAATTTCTCTCTCTGTCTGCTTTCCCTTTCCTCAACCCCCACCATGTCATTAATTGTCATTAATTGTCCTCATATTAAAGTTGAATACATAGCATTCATGCTTCTCCATTCCTGTGATGCTTCACTAAGAATAATGTGTTCCACCTCCATCCAGGTTAATACAAATGCTGCAAAATCTCCATTTTTTTAATGGCTGAATAGTATTCCATGGAATACATATACCATGGCTTAGCAATCCATTCCTGTGTTGAGGGGCATGTAGGCTGTTTCCACATTTTAGTAATTATAAAATGAGCTGCAATAAATACTCTAGTACAAGTGTCTTTATAACAATTTTTTTGACAGATGCCCAGTAATGGGATTGCAGGATCAAATGGGAGGTCTAGGTTGAGTTCTTTGAGGTTTCTCCGTACTTCCTTCCAAAAAGGTTGTGTTAGTTTGCAGTTCCACTAGCAATGTAAAAGTGTTCCTTTCTCTCCACATCCACACCAGCACCTGTAGTTTTGAGATTTTGTGATATAGGACATTCTCGCTGGGATTAGATGATATCTCAGGGTGGTTTTAATTTGCATTTCTCTAATAATTAGGGATGATGAACATTTTTCATATGTTTGATAGCCATTCATCCGTCTTCTTTAGAGAAGGCTCTGTTCATCTCTCTTCCCCATTGATGTATGGGATTGTTGGCTTTTCTCATATGGATTAATTTAAGTTCTCTATAGATCCTAGTTATTAAGCTTTTGTCTGATTCAAAGTATGCAAATATCCTTTCCCATTGGATGAATTGTCTATTTTCAGTTTAATTAAGTTCCATTTGTTTATTTTTGTTGTGGTTGCAATTGCCATGGTAGTCTTCATCATAAAGTCTTTCCCTAGGCCAATATATTCCAGTGTTTTTCCTATGCTTTTCTTTGAGGATTTTAATCATTTCATGCCTTAAATTTAATTCTTTTATCCATCTTGAATCAATTTTTGTGAGTGGAGAAAGGTGCCATTCCATTTTCAGTGTTTCACACGTGGATAACCAATTCTCCCAGCACCATTTATTGAATAGGGAGTCTTCCCCCCAGTGTACATTCTTGTTTGTTTTACTGAAGATTAGGTGATTGTAAGTTGTTGGTTCCATTTTCTGGTTTTCTATTAAATTCCAAATCTCTATGTCTCCATTTTTGTGCCAGTACCATGCTGTCTTGACCACTATGGCCTTGAAGTACAACCTAAAATCTGGTCCAGTTATGCCCCTGGCTTTGTTTTTATTACTAAGGACTGCCTTAGCTATATGGAGTTCTTTCTGTTTCCATACAAAATGTAGAATCATTTTTTTCAACTCTTGAAAATTGGATGTTGGTATTTTGATAGAGATGGCATTGAATTGGTAGATTGCTCAGGGAAGTATAGATGTTTTAACAATGTTGATTCGTCCCAGCCATGAGCATGATATGTTTTTTCATTTGTTAATGTCCTCTGCTATTTTCTTTCTTAGGGTTTCATAATTTCCTTTATAGAGGTCCTTCAACTCTTTTGTTAGGTATATTCCTAGGTATTTCATTTTCTTTGGGGCTACGATGAAGGGAGTTCTATCCTTAATTAACCTCTCATCTTGGCTGTTGTTGGCGTATACAAAGTCTACTGACTTGTGAACATTGATTATATATCTTGAGACATTACTGTATTTTTTGATGACTTCCAAGAGTCTTGTGGTTTAGTCTTTGGGTTTCTCTAAGTTTAAGATCATATCATCAGCAAAGAAGAGACTTTGACCTACTCTGCTTCCATTTGGATGCCCTTTATTTTCTTGTCTTGTATAATTGTATTGGCTAGAAGTTCCAGCACTATGTTGAATAGTAATGGCAACAGAGGACAATCTTGTCTGGTTCCAGTTCTAAGTGGAAAAGTTTTCAGTTTAACTCCATTCAGTAAAATATTAGCTGTGGGTTTGTCATCGATAGCTTCAATCAGTTTAAGAAATGTGGCACCTATGCCTAGGGTCTTCAATGCTCTAATTAAAAAAGGATTCTGGATTTTATCAAATGCTTTTTCAGCATCTATTGAGAGGATCATATGAACTTTTTTTTTTGCTGCTATTGATATGGTGAATAACATTTATGGATTTATGTTGAACCAGCTTTGCACCCCTGGGATGAAACCTACTTAATCATGATGTATGACTTTTTTGATGATAAGCTGTAATCTGTTGGCTAAGATTTTGTTGAGAATTTTTGCATCTATATTTGTGGGATAAAACCCCACATGCTGTGTCCTCACTTTAAACTCCAGAAGCAGGCAGACAGACTTTTGTGGAATGCAACTCTGTCAAAGACCTGGTTTCCTTGGTCAGCATAGAACAAAGCCTGAAGGGTTTGGGCCTAAAAACCCACCTTCAGTAACTCTGGCTATGTGGCTTTCAAGCCTACAAGGAAAGGGTTAAAAGCCTTCCTGCAGAAGCACAGCCTAGAGGTTGGTAGACATGAAAGTGCTTATCAGAAAATAGCATAGCCTCCAGCCTGTGTAGAAACAGAAGCCATAAACCTGCTTTTGTAATACAATGAGTGCACAGTAAGACTCAAAAACTTTACTCCCCTTTTGGTAATCTCAAGTCTCCAGACGTACTCCCTTTTGCAGTTGTCCTGATGTTTCAAATTTTGTGTCTTTTTGAAGGTTGAGCTAACTTTAGAAAAGATTAGTAGTATGAATGCTTTGCTTTTTAATTAATAGAGTGTATGTGACCAGTCAACTATAAAAAGGTGGTCAGGAACAATAAAGTTTGCTACTTTCCATCAGAGTGAGTAGTCTGTCTCTTTCTCATACAATTCCAGCAGCAAGTTTACAACTGTGATGAAGCTGCCTGCCCCTCACAAAACCCTCACACAACATATATTCATTAGTGAAATTGGTCTGAAATTCTCCTTTTTAGTTGGTTTTTTCCTGGTTTTTGGTATCAGGGAGAAGTTTGCTTCATAGAATGTGTTGGAGGTAGATTCCTTCCTCCTCAATTTTTTTGAATAATTTCTGCAATATAGGAATAAGCTCTTCTTTGAATGTTTGATAGAATTCTAGTGTGAAGCTATCCAGACCAGGGTATTTTTTTGTTGAGATTTTTTATTGATTATTTGATCTCAGTACTTGAAATTGGTCTGTTCAGGAGATCTATTTCATCTCGGTTAAGTCTAGGGGGAGGGTTTGAAATCAAATATTGACCCATTTCCTTCACATTGTCAAATTTCTGGGCATAGAGTTTCTGGTAGTATTCAGAGATAATCTCTCATATCAGTTGTTATTTTCCCTTTATCATTTCTGATTGAGGTTACTAGAGATTTTACTTTTTTATTTCTAGTCAGTCTGACCATAGATTTAACTAGTTTATTTATTTTTTCATAAAACCATGTCCTTGTTTCATTAATTTTCTGAATTATTCTTTTGTTTTCCATATCACTATTCTCTGATTTCATTTTGGATGTTTCTTTTCTTCTTTTGGGTTTAAACTTAGATTGTTCTTTTTCCAGTTTCATAAGATGGCTTCTGAGTTTCTTGATGCACTGTTTCTGTTTTTTTAATGTTTTTTGAATGTAGGCTTCTAATGCAAAAAGTTTTCCACTCTGGACTGCTTTTACTGTATCCCATAGGTTTTAGTAGCTTGTCTTCATTGTTGTTATACTCAAGGCAGTTAATGATTCCCTTTTTTATTTCTTCCTGCATCTTTATTTCATCCAGCATAAGGTTGTTTAAGGTCCATGCCTTTGTGTAAGGTTGAACATTTTTGTTGGAGTTGAGTTCCACTTTTATTGCCTTGTAGTCTGAGAAGATGCAAGGTAAAATTTCAGTTCTTTTCATTATGTTGAGGTTTATTTTGTGCCTTAAGATGTGGTCAATTTTGGAGAATATTCCATGAGACAATGAGAAGAATTTATATTCTTTATCTTTAGAATGCAGTGTTTTATGTAAGTCTATCAAGCACAGTTGTTCTAGGGTCTCATTTAAATATCCTATATCTTTGTTTAATTTCTGTTTAGAGGATCTACCCAGCTCTGAGAAAGGGGTGTTAAAGTCTCCTGTTATCATGGTGTTATAGGATATCATATTGCTCAGACTAAGTAAGGTCCATTTCAAGAATCTGCGAACATTTAAATTGGGTGCATAAATATTTAGAACTGAAATGTTTTATTGTTGCATTTTTCCCTGGACCTATATGAAGTAACCATCATTGTCTTTTTGACTTTAGTTGCTTTAAATCCACATGTATCTGAAAATAAGATTGCAACCCTTCATTTCTTCTGAGTTCTGTTTGCTTGAAAAATTGACTTTCAAGCCTTAACTCTGAGTTTTAATTTGTCTTTTGATGTAAAGTGTGTTTCCTACAGATAGCAAATAGATGGCTTATGTTTTTTACTCCAATCAGCCAATCTATGCCTCTTTAGTGGAGAATTCAAGCTATTGACATTTATTGAGCTCATTGATAAGTGTGGTAGCATTCTATTCATCTTCTTTTGTGAAAGTCCATTGCTTAGTTTTATCTTTTGGATTATTGTGGAAGCTAGATTCTGTCCTTTAATTTCTGGGTGTTCATTTTGCTGAAGGTCCATTGTGATGGTCAGTATGTAAAACAGGTTGAAGTATTTCCTGTGAAGCTGGTCTTGGCAAATTTCCTCAATGTTTGCATATCAGTAAAATATTTGATGTTTCCATCAATTTTAAAGCTAAGCTTAGTGGGATATAGAATTATGGGCTGGAAATTGTTCTGTTCAAGTAGATTAAAGGTAGATGACCATTGTCTTCTGGCTTGAAAAGTCTCCTTAGAGAAGTCGATGGTCACCCTGATGAATTTGCCTTTGTGGGACATTTGACACTCCTAGCAGCTTGCAAAATCTTTTCTTTTGTCATGACTTTAGATAGATTCATCACCATGTGTCTTGAAGAACCTCTATTTGAGTTGAAGAGACCAGGGGACCGATAGCCCTCTGAAAGGAGTGTGTCAGAATCTTTGGTGATATTTGAAAATTTTTCATTTATAATATTCTCTAGAATAGCTTCCATTCCTCTGGGGAATTCTTTTCCCCCTTCTAACATACCTATAACTTGTATTTTGAAAACTTCATGAAGTCTTACAATTCTTTCAGTGAATGTTCTGCTTTCTCTCTCTTCTTTTCTGCCTCTTGAACTATCCGAGTTATTTCAAGAACTTTATCCTCTATCTATGAGATTCTTTCTTCTGCATGATCTAATTTGTTGCTGATACTTTCTATTGTATCTTTAAGTTCCCTAATTGCTTCAGTTCCTTTGGCTCTGCTATGTCCTTTCTATCCTCTTCATATCATTCATCTCTTATTTGATTCTGTTTTTGGATTTTTTTTTTTTTTTGGTTATTATCCACTTTATCAGCAATTTCCTTCTTGGCTCACAGTCCCTTGAAGGGACTGGTATTTCATGTTGCCAGGATTTTTCTGCTGATTCTTCTTCATGAATGTTCTCTTGTATCTGTTTCCTTGTCCTGATTTTCCTTTCATTTCCTCTTTCTCTTTAAGTTACTATACCTCTGGCCTAAAGTTTCAATGGGTCCTTTTGGTACAGAACCAGAAGGAAGAGAAGATTGAAAAGTAAGAAGGTAAAAAAAAAGAAATTAAAAAGAGAAAGAAGAGGGGGTGAGTAAAAGGAAATATTGACAAGAAGAAAAGAGGCATGAAAAGAAGGAGACAGGAGTAATATAGGTGTCTAATAGGGTACTTTGACCTAACCCCCCAAATCCCCAACCTCTGGGGGTGCTGATTGGGTAGTTCCCTTGAGGTCAGCAGCTCTTTGCCAGCCTGATCAGACACAGTACCCCACCTACACCAGGTAGAGAGGAAGACAAAAATACTATACATCAAAACAAGACAAACAAACAAAAACCCTTATGGGATAAAATTGGGGGAAACAATAATAGGAGCAAAAACATCAGCAAAATTGAAGTTCTAATTGTTAAAGAAGGCAAAGGTGGAAGGTTGTGTTTAAACTAGAATAGCAAAAAATAAAAATAAAAAAGAGAAGAAAAGACAAAAAAGAAAAATATAGAGGAAAATGTTGAAATTAAGAAAAAGCAAAACCCCAAAACCAAAACCCCCAAAACCATAAAACCAAAACTACATATATATATCTTGCTGAATATTGTCCAGGCAACAGGTTATCTTCTGAGGTATGAGATGTTAATCACAATGTTGATACAAGATGAAGACTCGAGGTCTCTGCTGACTTCTCAGACTTCAAAAGCTTGGGACCCCAAATATCTCCTCAGCCCACTTAAAAGACACTCCAAACTGTGAACCTTGGCTAAGCAGAAGCTTTCCAAGGAAAGTACATATGGCTGGGATCTATCTTGTCATGGTTGCCCACTTAACCAGTACGCCAAAACTGATCTCACTCTATGCCTTTGAAGGCCAAGGCTGTAATCTGCCAAACACTTAGATCTCCACTCTTCACCAGAGTCTCAGTCCCCACCTTTGGGCAGCTCAGTCATTAGATAACTCGCCCAAGGTCTCCTGGCCAATCTCCTCACTGCGACCCACAGGGACAGCTCTGTGCGGGCAGCCCATAGCTGAACAATATTAGCTCCTTTCAGGCTCAGCAGCTCAGTCTGGGGCCCAAGACAATGCCCAAAGACATCAGCACATCTACCCAAGATCTCCCAGGGCCATTCAATTGAGTGCCCAATTCCAAAAAAACCAAAAGAGCCCACAGGTAAGGCCTTTCCTGTTTGCATTCTCACTGTTGCTATGGTTACAGCTTTGGGCAGCCTCAGACCAAACAAACACACCTACCACTTGCCAGTTTTCCACCACTTTTGTTCCCTTTGTGGGGTGCAGAAGTCTCTTGCTGACTCCCTGTGTCATCCTCACTGCACCAAGTTGTACAGAAGCTATTACTTGGCTGCCCTATTAAAAACTTTTTATCAATTTATTAACACAGTGGAAAGATAACTTTCCTTTCATTCATGTGTTCTTCAATTTCTTCATCCATGTTTTATAGTTTTCAGGGTAGATAATATTTATGTTTAAAATTTAGCTTATATAGCTAGATCTCTTAATTTTTTGCACATACTGTACATGTAGAAAACTATTGAACAACTTTTTTTTTTTTTTCTTTTTTTTTTGAGACAGAGCCTCAAGCTGTCCCCCTGGGCAGAGTGCCGTGGCATTACAGCTCACAGCAACCTCCAACTCCTGGGCTCAAGCGAGTCTCCTGCCTCCGCCTCCCAAGTAGCTGGGACCACAGGCGCCCGCCACAACGCCCGGCTATTCTTTGGTTGCAGCCGTCATTGTTGTTTGGCGGGTCCGGGCTGGGGATTCGAACCCGCCACCCCAGGTGTACGTGGCTGGCGCCTTAGCCCGCCGAGCCATAGGCGCCGAGCCTGAACAACTTTTTTTATGAGTAAAAACACTCAACAAATTACTTATAGAAGTTGTATATATATACTCTTGTGTGTGTGTGAGAGAGAAAGAGAATCAAGGCTACTCATGAAAAGCAAATGCAAATATTGTAGTGAAAAGACAAATACTGAAAGATTTTCTTTGAGATTTGCAATGTTTTCTTCACTCATGTTCAACATAGTAATGAAAATTATTGTGATACCAATAACAAAAAATAAAGAATTAAAGTCATTTAGATTGAAAAGTAGGAAACCAAATTATCCCTGTTGGCCAACAAAATGATCTTATATTAAAACAAAAGACCCTAAAGACTACCCCATTAGAAAATCTGTTGAAACTATTAAAAAGTCAATGAAGCTACAGAATACAAAATCAACATTAAGATTATTAGTATTTCTGTATACTAACAGTGAACTAAAAAAGTTTTTTTTTTTTTTTTTTTTTTTTTTGGTATAGACAAAGTCTCACTTTATCACCCTCGGTAGAGTGCCATGGCATCCCACAGCGCACAGTAACTTCCAACTCCTGGGCTTAGGTGATTCTCTTGTCTTAGCCTTCTGACTAGCTGGGACTAAAGGCACCTACCACAGCACCCAGCTATCTTCTGTTGCATTTCGACTGGGACTGGGTTCAAACCCTCCACCCTCGCTATATGGGGCCAGTGCCCTACTCACTGAATCACAGGCACTACCCCTAAAAAAGAAATTTTAAAATCCATTTAGAAAATCTATAAAAATATCAGTTTGTTTATTCTGAGTTCTTGTTTGTATAAAGTGCAAGGTAAGATTTAACTTCAGTTTATCTAATTTGGATTTCCAGTATCCCAGCCTTATTTTGCAAAGAGACTGTCATTTTCTTATTGTGATGAGAAACATGCTGAACATAAGTTAACCATGTACATAAGGGTTCAGTTCTAGGCTTTGTAATTTGTTTCATTTTTTTTGTCTCTCCTTATTGAAAGTACCAGACTGTTTTGAATACTATAGCTATGTAATAATGTCCTGTAATATATATATATATTTATTTATTTATTCATTTATGTATTTATTTATTCTTTTATTTATTTTTTGAGAAAGAGTCTCACTTTGGAGCCCTGGGTAGAGTGCTGTGATATCAAACTGTTGTGCTCAAGGGTTCTCTTGCCTCAGCCTCCTGAGTAGCTGGGAGTAAAGTGAGCTGTGATGCCACAACACTCTGCTGAGGGCAACATAGTAAAACTCTGTCTCAAAGAAAGGAAAAAAAAAAGTGAGAATGAGGGAGGTGATGAGGTCAGGGAGGACTTAAACTGACCAGACCAGCTGTGTCATAGATATGTCCTAGCCTGACATACTCTACCTTATTTTCATTATAGGGGCATGAACCTAGATGTGGAAATGATGTAATTTTAACCATTTTATTGTTGTAAGGATTGTACGTAGGATGTCTCAGAGGTTAGTCCACTTTTCCTTCAGTTTGTCAGGTCTTTCTTTCTAAGTCTTGAGAATAACTCCCTTACTGGCTGGAAGCAGGGCAAGGGACCTCTTCTTAAATAAGTGAGAGTGTGGCATAGTGTAGCTCAAGAGGTGGCAGGGCTTGTCATATTGGAGATAAAATGTTATTTGCTAGAGGCCATGAAAAATTTGGAAAGGTATTTTGGGTAGAGAGGTTAAGGCCAGTTGAGTATATTTATTTGGTCTGAGTGGGTCGGTTATTGGAACATAGATTTCTAGTAGAATCAGAAGGTTATAACTCAAAAACTATTCCAGGGTTAAGAAGTAAACAGAGATTTAATCTGTTTTTTTTACACTGATAGGGATGAAGTTAGGGTTATTTTCAGGGTGAAAGAATAAAATCATTTAGTATTCACTAACAAATATTTACAAGTTCTGGTATTTGAGGCTAAAATTTGCATGAGAACACAAGTATTTTTATTTATAACTTTAGCACAGTTAATTTATTTTTTAAACAGAATCTCCCTTTGTCACCCTTGGTAGAGTGCCATGGTGTCATAGCTCATGGCATCCTTCAACTCTTGGGCTCAAGTAATTCTCTTGCCTCAGCCTCCCAAGTTAGCTGGGACTACAGTTGCTTGCCACAATACCCAGCTATTTTAGAGATGAGGTCTTCCTCTTGCTCAAGCTGGTCTCAAACCTGTGACCTCACACAATCCACTCACCGTGGCCTCCCAGGGTGCTAGGATATAGGTGTGAGCCACCATGCCCAGCCCATTTAAGATAGTTTTTAAGATAATATTTAGTTTTCATAGAACTTATCTGAAGTTCTGTGCAATTTAAGTGAATATTTCTAAAAATTAATTGGTTGTGGAGTCACTTGTGAGGCCATGTTGTAGCCATATCACTTACTGGGAAATTTTTATTGAGGTTTTATTTTTTTCTTGAGATATCTATATAGACATAGTAGACAGTGTTGGATATTGTACAGATTTCTTCTAGTGTAGATGACAGGTGATCTTTGTTGATTAAGCCTTAAGGTTTTTTGTAGTTGTCTTCTTATCAGCTTCAAATTTGTCAGAGACAAATTTTCTTTCTTTTTTTTTTTTCTTTCAGACATGCTCACTAAGTCTTCCTGGGGTTGAGTGCCCTGGCATCATAGGTCATAATGTTACTGGAATTTTTTCTTCAGTAAGTCCTTAGTCTCAGGGATTCAAAGAATGAATCCATGGACCACAGATCCTAAAATAGGATTTATTATACAGAAAATAATACAGAAAATGTAAAAAGCACCAGAACTCTTCTCAGCAAAGGGAAAGACCCAAGTTGGAAAATCTCCACCTGGGTCCTTTGTATAGGGTTATATGTAGTTGCAACT
Organism: Otolemur garnettii; assembly: GCF_000181295.1. Taxonomy (NCBI): domain Eukaryota; kingdom Metazoa; phylum Chordata; class Mammalia; order Primates; family Galagidae; genus Otolemur; species Otolemur garnettii. The sequence continues at coordinate 926,091 of NW_003852648.1, read as the reverse complement.
TTGCAACTGCAAGTTGTCCTTTGTAGTTCCATTTGGCCAGGATTTGGTAACAAATGAATGGATACAGTACTTTCCACTCAGGGTGAGGTGAATGAGCCATTCAATTCATGAAATTGCCCAGGTTTAGGAATGGGGAGTTCCTGTTCATCTCTGAATAGGAGAACCCTGCATCACCCTTAGGACTGTGAAATGCTCACCAGGGAGTTGTGCAGCAAGGGTTGGGCTCTGTAGATCCAAAGGTAGTTCTGAGGATGGCATGAACAGCAGAAAAGGCTAACAAGGCACCTCTAGGATTTGGTCATGCTTGCCCATCTCCCCTGCACTTGGTTCTCCAGCTCTCACTTTCCTGAGTCAACAGCTGTATCAACACACTGGGGGCAGTGGTGCAGAAGGTGAAGCAGGTCCTCCCCAGCCCAAGCTGGGGCTCAACTCACCCTGTATCAACAGCAACCTCAAACTCTTGGGCTCAAGAAATCCTCTTGTCTCAGTCTCCCAAGTAACTGAAACTTCAGATGTCCAGCACAAACACCTGGTTGTTTTTAGAGATGAGGGTCTTGTTGTTGCTCTGACTGGTCTTGAATTTCTGAACTAAGGCAATCCACAGGCTTCTGCCTCCCAGAGTGCTAGGACCAACTTTAATTTTTACCAAAGTCTAGACATGGCTCTATGCTCATAGCTCAGTGGGTATGGCACTGGCCACATACACTGATGCTGGCGGGTTTAAGCCATGCCTGGGTCTGCTAAACAACAATGACAACTGCAACCAAAAAAAATCTCCAGGTGTTGTGCTGGGTGCTTGTAGTCCCAGCTACTTGGGATGCTTAAACTCAAGAGTTGGAGGTTGCTATGAGCTGGGATGCCCTAGCACTCTACTGAGGGTGGTGACAAAATGAGACTCTGTCTCAAAAAAAATAAAAATAAAAAACTGTTTGGACACCTCTGAGAATGTTATTTCAGTTAAAGCTTTGGTGAAATAACCAGTATTTTTATTGTGTTTCATAGAAGAAAACAGATTTTTATTTACCTTATGCAAATAACTATTATCAAAAATTAAGAGCATTTACAAATGATTTTTAAATTTCAGAGAAATCAAGGAGAGAGAAAAGTAAATGTTTCCAATTTTGCCTATAAGTACATATGTTATTTAAAGTTATAAATAGTTTAAAAGATGAAAAAGCAATTTTTTTTTTTTTTTTTTTTTACTTCTGGAAAACAAAGTGCAGATGGAATTGGTAATGTTTTAAACAAAAAGTCATAAAAAATTAATTATATGTAATTTATTTTTGTTCTGTTTTAGTTTTTTAATTAAAGTCCTGGCAATTGTTTATAGTTTAATGGTATATGATCTTTTAAGTTACTTGAAATTTATATTTAACAAAACCTGTCAACTTTTTCATTGCTTTAAGGATAAATTTTGTAGTTAGTTACAAAAAACTTTTTGAGATTAATTAAAATATTATTACCTATTATATACACTAAGACTAATATTTTATAATATTAGAATATACGATATATGTATATATGCAAACATAATTCGCAGACAATTAGCATCATTTCATATTTGACAATATTTCTTATACAGTTTTAACACACTGAATAAGCCTAATATATCTTTTTTAGACTTTCAGTGGTCAGAATATTTCAAAAAGACTGCATTTAGAGTTTTGATCCTGGAAGGTTTATCAAATATCAAAGGCTTAAAACATTTCTTCAAATAGGATCACAAATCAAAGATAATATATAGTTAGCTAGATTACATGCAAATTTCTTCACAAATTTCCTTTTATGAATTCTAATTACCCTGCTCAGGGAATTTACAAATATTCTAAACCTTCCATTTTGTCCTGTATTTCACTTTTTAAAATAACAAGTCATTCTGTTTTAGGACAAAATCTATCAAATATGATTCTTTCTTACACAATGCTATTTTTCTTTCTGTGTATATGTTTTACCTCCCAAAAAAAACACTTTTCCCAAAACAGGATCAGAGTTTACTCTAATGTTAATTATTCACTTGGCTAAATTTATAATTAGAAGATTTAAAAGGCAAAAATGTTATTGTTGACAAAGACTCAGTTTCCCAAATAATTTTAACAGCTGAAGTTTATATTGTAGAAATGATTCAGACATTTTATGAAAAGGAATATGACTTTTAGGTTTTAATTTGTGGTTTCAGAAAACTTCACAATAACATACGTACCATCTCTCATGTGTTTCCTAATCTCACATGGCCACATGGCATCAAAGAGGCTTCAAAGGACAGGACCTATTTGTGTCTTTAATTTATTTGTGAGGTGTAGAGTTTAAGATGGAAAGCTGGAAGACTGGAGTAGGACAACTGTTCAGTTTCTCTCAGAACAGCCAGAAGGCAAATTTGGAGCAGGGAAGGGGCCATGTGGGCTAGATCATACCTTGTAGCTGCTATCCTAGGCAAGGAGAACATGTCCGTAGGCCTCACCTCAGTCACCTACTTATCTGAGCTCAGAATTTAGAGGCTCAAAATTAATAACATAGGTTCACAGTGAAATATAGCAAAATTTAGAAATATAAAGGTCACAGTTCTATAGTACTTAACATTTAAATTTTTGTAACATTATAAAAACTAAATCTATTTATCAAAGAATACAAAAGTCACCTAAACAAAACTGCATTTAAGTTCTTTTCTGTTTTTCTGATAAAATACTTGAGGTAAGTATTTACTTGTTTTTCCAAAGTCAATTAATTATAATTCTTTTTGCATATTTTTTGTGAAATATCAGAAGTACATGACATGTACAAACACATAAACAGACAGACATATAGACAGAAGCAGAATTTATATTTTTCAGCTTTTAAACATATATTTTTAGTCAGACTATTAAATTTTTAATTACCTAATTTACTTACCTTTGCAATTTGCCTAGGTTTTAATTATTACTTTGTTTTTCTGTTAACCATTTCACATGCTGTAACTTAGATACATACAATTTTAATTTCTGTTTTAAACTCATAAATTTTACCAAAAAGACCAAACTTATTATTTTAAACAGAGTAACATCAGCATCATTATAATAACTCAAGGATCCATTCAAATGCCAAAGATAATAAATCAGCTAGGCTTTGTAAAATTTCAATAAAATTTCAGTAAAATTTCATTGTTTATTTTTACTTACAGGTAGGTACCCATACTGAGACCAATCAGACCAAATATGCCCCAATGGGCTGTCATTTGGGATTGAAGCCTGAGCTCCCAAAATACATACTAGATATAGAAACACCAAATTTCTCAAGAACAAAAACAGAACTGATGAGAACTGATATTCTCAGCAAGCAACCAGAATAAAGCAGGTGGACCTTCATGATCAGTGATGGTGTGTGTGAGAACAGAGCCCCAAGACTTCCAGGAGAATAGCACTGTTAGGAGCATTGGAGCACTCTCCCTGGATCTGCCTCTCCAGGCTACCATTAGGCTTCCCCAGCAGCATTTACATAGCATTTACTAATAGTCTAGAGGTTCCTTCATGGTTACCGGAAGTGTCACTGGACAAAGAAGTTCAGACTGCCTGTCACTGTCAGCCAGTATGCAGAGATGGTGTATGTCCACCAAAATTTATTTGTCAGAAGGCTAGGATTCTGGAGGACAGTGAGAGTAGCCTCTCCAAGACTGTTCTGTTCTTCTATTTCCAATAGTATAGTTTTATACATTTAAGTTCAACTGAAGAGCATTTCAATCCTTATCTTAAACAATAATCAGTAGAACTCATGACTCAAAAATCCAACACAAACTTATGTTTATTTTAAGACATAATCTTCTCAAATCTACTGCAGAATTTAAAGTATTTTGTCTACTGTGATTATGATGCCACAGAATACATATGTATGCATATAATTGCATTCACTATAGAACTCTATGTAATTCTACATATTCCCATAACTGTGTCACTAATATGTTACTTTTGAATATGGAGAACTAACTCTGTAGAAATCCATATAGGGTATGCCTATTGGGTATATATTATTAAGCTTTCTTTTTTGATCATTGAACCTGTTTATTTTTTCACTTTTGTTAATTGATTGATAAATGGAAACAGCCTCTCACTTTGTCACCTTCCATAGAGTGCCATAGTATCATAGCTCACAACAACTTCAAACTCTTACGGTCAAAAAATTGTCTTGCCTCAACCTCTCAACTAGCAGGGACTACAAGCATGTACCACAGTATCTGGCTAATTTTTAGAGATGGGATCTCAATATTGTCAGGTTGTTCTCAAACTTCAGAGCTCAGGTGATCCAGCTGCCTAGGCCTCCCAGGTGCTAGGATTATGGGTGTGAACCACCACAGCTGTCCTACTATTTTAGCTTATATTTGAAGACAATTTTGTCAGAAATAGATTTTGTGCTTGATAGATATTTTCCCATCATTTTGACTATATTATCCTATACCTTTCTGGTCTGTAAGAATGTTTCCTTTTTTTCTTTCTTAAATTTTTTTTTTTTTTGAGACATAGTCTCAAGCTGTCACCCTGGGTGGAGTGCCATGGAGTCACAGCTCGCAGTGACCTCAGTCTCACTTTGGCTTAAGTGATTCTTTTGCCTCAGCCTCCCAAGTAGCTGGGACAACAGGCACCTGCCATACTGCCAAGCTTTGTCTGCAAGAATTTTTTTCTGGCTCTGTGCTTATAGTTCAAGTGGCTAAGGTGCCAGACACATACACCATAGCTGGCAGATTCAAATCCAGTCTGGGCCCACCAAACAAAAATGACAGCTATCTATCCTTTTCTCCTCCTCTCCTCCTCATCCAGGCATTGTGGATAGTCCCAGCTACTTGGGAGGTTGAGGTAAGAGGATCACTTAAGCCCAAGAATTTGAAGTTGCTGTGAACAGTGACACCACAGCACTCTACCAAGGGTGAAAGCTTGAGACTGTCTCAAAAAAAAAAAAATAATAATTTTGAATCCAGCCTGAGTCTGCCAAACAACAATGACAACTACAACAAAAAATAGCTGGGCATTGTGGCAGGCACCTGTAGTTCAACCTACTTGGGAGGCTAAGGCAAGAGAATGGTATAAGCCCAAGAGTTTGAGGTTGCTGTGAGCTAGGATGTTATGGCACTCTACCCAGGGGAAGAGCTTGAGACTCTATCTCAAAAAAAAAAGGAAAGAAAGAAAGAAAGAAACTATGCAGTTTTATTATCAAAACAAGTTTGTGTCTTGGCGCCTGTGGCTCAAGTGGCTAAGGCTCCATCCACATACACCTAAGGTGGCAGGTTCGAATCCAGCCCGGGCCCGCCAAACAACAATGATGGCTGCAAACAAAAAAAATAGCCAGGCATTTCGGTGGGCACCTGTGGTCCCAGCTACTTGGGAGGCGAAGGCAGGAGACTCACTTGAGCCCAGGAGTTGGAGTTTGCTGTGAGATGTGATGCCATGGCACTCTACCCAGGGGCACAACTTGAGGCTCTGAGAAAGAAAGAAAAGAAAGAAAGAAAAAAAGAAAGAAAGAAAGAAAGAAAGAAAGAAAGAAAGAAAGAAAGAAAGAAAGCAAGCTGATGTGAACCCCAGAGTGTGAAGAGAGATCAGAAGTCAAGGTCCCATTTTGCAAGAAATGATTAAGAGTATCAGAGACAAAACTGAGGCATCATCGAAAGGGACCAAGTTAGGCTCCAGAATCAGGGGGAGTGCCACCGGGGGACCATGAGACTAATGGATTCAAACCTGCCAACTCCGGTGTATGTGGCTGGTGCCTCAGCCACTGAGCTACAGGTGTGGAGCCAAAACTAAATGGAATCACAAGTGATTTGTGATCAACCTAAATTTAACTTCTATGGATTTGATGTCTGTATTTGACTTCTATTTCACTTCTCACATTGTTTGTACCATTCTTCCAAATCTCATGTTTCCATCATTAGTGGTGGCACAACCAGAAAGTAAATCTGTGATAACTTATTTCACATTTCAATTTGACTGGCATAAAGAATGCCCAGGGAGGTGGTAAAACATAAGTTTTGGTTGGGTCTGTGAGGGTGTTTCCAGGGAAGTTCAGTATTCACACCAACAGATTGAATAAAGGAGTTTTCCCCCATCAACATAGGTGGGCATTATCCAATCCATTCCTAGAACAAAAAGGAAAATTAGGAGAGAGTTGACTGTTTAATCTGGAACATGCATTTTTTCTTTCACTCAGATAATGGTACATTTAATTTCCATCCCTTTGAACTGGGAAGACCTAGACCAATGTTTTCTCTGATTCTCAAGCCTTTGGGTTCGGACTCCAGGCCCACTGTCTTGATTGGGCCTCCAGAATACAGATGGCAGACTATGGAATTTCTCAGCCTTCACACTGCATGAGTCTAATAGTAACAGTAACTCTCCTCTTCTATGTACATATATACACTACACTTTCATATCTATCATCTGTTCATCTTATTGGTCCTTGTAGCCTGGAGAACTCTGAGCAATACACTATTAACTAAAATTTCAGGTAAACAAATGGCTTTTTAGTCTAAGTATATAGTATTTGCATAATTCTGTATAATATGTGCATTAATTGCAGAAAATTTATAACAAATTTATTCATCTGAAATTTACACTTGACCGGGTGATTTATATTTTATCTGGAAACCAAGATGAAACACAGACCTGCATGCTATGACTTTAGCTTAGTGAGACCCATTTTGGTCTTCTAACCTCTAGAACTGTAAGATGAGAAATTGCCATGAGAGTGTTACTGCACAATTGTAGCAATTTCTTTTTTTTTTCTTTTGAGACAAAGTCTCACTATGTTGTCCTTGGTAGAGTGCCGTGGCATTACAGCTTATAGCAACCTCAAACTCTCAGGCTTAAGGGATTCTCTTGCCTCAGCCTTCCAACTACCTGGGACTACAGGACTACACCTGCCACAGGGCCCAGCTATTTTTTGTTGCAGCTGTCATTGTTGTTTACCTGGCCCAGGCCAGGTTTGAACCTACCATGTCTTGGAGGAAGACATGAGGCCCATGGGGAAGGAGTGTGGACAGAAGCTGAGAAGAGAAACCTTCTGGAGCTCTGAGCTGCCCTTCCATGCCTCTAGCACTGGGGGTGTGGAAACCTGGGGCTGATTGAGAGAGCTCAGCTGGCTGTGGCAGGGACCATTTCCCAAACTACAGACCACATGGACTCAAGGCTGTCTACTGCCAGATAGTGCCTTTTGAAATGAGACCTCACAGGTCAAGCACACAAAAGACAAAACATGGAACACCTGCCTGGGATGGCCAGGAGAATAGGGGCAATCAGGGACTCAGGGTTGGGGTGCCAGAGGGTGTGGTTGGGGCAGCAGCTGAGGGGACTATTGAGCCAGAAAATCTCCATCCACTCCTGGGACCTGCTCTTACCTATCCATTCCTCTCTCTGAGATGGGTCTGCTCCTCTCCTGAGATCTGTTCCTCTGATTTTACCCCCAGCTCTTGCTTATCTCCTTACCTGCTCCACCCCAAGTGGCCCAGGGGTTCAGCCCACACATTATTGGTACCCAAGTTGTAACTGGACCACCAAAGCCTATGCCACCATGACCATCATCTGCAGGTCTCTCAGAATCTCAAACTGAGCTCATCTCAAACCAGAAGCTCCACCCCTCTCCCATATCTCCAGCCGTCTATGGCTGGGCAAAGTCCACTTGCCACTGTTCCAGGCCAACCACCCAGGCACTATACCCTACTGCTCTCTCTCTCTCCCATAGCCCATCTATCAGGAAATGCTTCCAGCACCCCCTTTATGATTTCCACAGCCACCTACCTCTCCTGCTGGATGATACACTCACCTGCTGGTTCCCTTAACCACTGCCCTCGCCTCCCCGACACTGTACTAATGTCTGTGGTGGTCAGCTCACCCAGAGTGAACACTGAAGCCACTCACAGGCCAGCCCTGGTCTCCTCACTGCTCCTGAAACTCCTAGAGCCCTGCATCTTGTCTCCCCATCTGCAGCATGGGTGACCCCACCACTACCCACAGTCTGCTACCCAGAGCCCAGAGCCAGGCACCCAGAGCCAAGCACCCAGAGCCAGGCACCCAGATCCAGCTTATGGGCCAGCCCCATCCTCCACCCTGAGGGAATCCCAACCCTTATTGCTTCTCAGGTGAAGGCAGTGTCTTTCTCTCTGGAGGTTCTGACCTGCCCAAGGAGGACCCCAAGTGTCTTCAGAGACAGCTCTGGGGCTTCTTATTCAGGCATCATTTCCTAAGGTCTCTTACTCTTCAACAATTATCAGAGAGTTCCTTGGGACAGAGGGGCATCAGTCACACCTCCAGTGACTCCTTGGCTCCTCTTAGGCCACTAAACTGTTAGGTCAGGCAGTAACCAGCCTCCAACCCCTAGTCATAGGGACCTCCACTCCTGGCTCATTCATTTGTTAATCACAATGGGGCTGTTTCAACCTCCTATCCTTTCACCAGGCCATAGCCTTCTCTTGCAGGACTGCAGGGGTGTGGGGAGGGAAAGGTTTGCTTGTATCCAGCGCATGGACTATGAGCAGGCTATCCCCATGGGTCCAGCTACAGCTGTCTACCCTGCCCTCTGGAGTCTGGCAGGGTGGGGGCAGGCTGGGTGACATGAGAAGTGCTGGGCCTAGCTTGGCTGGCAGGTGTGGTCACCCTGGTGCCCAAGCAGACTGAGGTCAGTGCATCCTCCTATGCCCTGTTCTCACACCCCTCATGAAGTCCCTCTAGGTTCCTCTGGACCTTGACCCACACCTCTGAGACATATGTCCACTTACCTCCATGTGGCATTGGGCACCCAGCCCTGGGAGTAGACCCCTAAGCCCACCCAGTATGAGAAAAACCTCGAGGTAAGGGTGGTGCTAGAGTGTCATCTTAACTTGATCGTCCCTGTGGTGCAGAGGCCAGTCTTCAATTGCCCTACTCACAGCCGCTGTCCAAAGCCCACCCTCTCCCACTAACCAGTATCAGTCAGGAATTGGAGCTCAGGGCAGGGACAGTGGACTCCCTTCCAAGCCCGGCTGTCCACAGCAGCCTTGCACTTGCCTAGTGGGTCTGCGGCTTTGGGCATCACACAAACGACCAGGTCTGCGATTTCTGAACACCAGGAGAAACACAACCTGAACATTGGACCCTCCATACCACTCACACCTGGTGAGCAGTTCCCACCCAGCCATCTGTTCTCAGTCCACCAGGCCTCTACCTGCCAGGGCCACAGTCCTGCCCATGTCCCTGCTGGGTCTGTCTTTACTTGCCTCTCTCCACACGATGCATTACTTTGAGCACAGCTTGGAGCCCACAGGGCTCCAAGGAGGCACCAGCCAGGATGGCCCGAGCCACACACATCACCAGGATGCAGAACTGTCAGGCACTTGCACTGTGATAGATGAAGAGAGCAAAATATCCCCTGCCACCTGATAAAAAGGCACCACTCAGGAATCTTTCAAGAGAACAGCAACCAAGAAAAGCACAGCCTTGAAAATGAAAAAAGCACAGCCAGGAGCAGACCTACTTATATAAAATTGTATGCAAAGGCTGTGTCCTGGAAAAATGTTCTGATTGGATGAGCAAGTTGAACACTCCATTACAAAAGATTATCCAATCAGAGATGGCATATGTGGTCCGTTTTATCCAATCAGAACAACTCTTCCAGGAGATCTTATTTGAATATCACAGTCCACAATAGGCTGCTCTGGTCAGAGCCCGTGTGTTCTGGCTGTGTATTTGCCTGGAACACTACTTACAAACCTGCCTTGGTATTGGAACATGGATGTGAGCTTCAGAGAGTGACTTCACAGGAAGGGCAGAGCCCAGGAATCTCCAGGTATGTCTGGATGCAGGAGTAGATTCCTCTTGTCCAGGAAAAGTTACTAGGGTCCACATGCTTCTCCATCCTCCATCAACACTTCAGCCTTTTGAGTCTTATTATCAAAGCCTGTTAGTCCATCACGTAGGGACACTAACCTCTGGTCCTGGACACTCTTCTGGGTGAGGGGTGGTGAACACAAGGAAAATACATCATAACACATGAGTGTATATACATCTTCCTGGAATGAAAGATAGGTATGGAGTAATGAGACTACAAAAGCAAAATATAAATAGTGGTCTTAAAAAGAGTGATTTTTATCAGTGGAAGAAAATTATTAATAGAGATTACAAAGAACACTTCTGTGAAAGGAACAAAAGACTCTGTTTTCACTAAAACATATTGGAGTTCTAAAATAGTAAAAGATTTATATCTAAATTAGAAAACCTGAAATACTTTAACATAAGCATGATACCAGAGAAAGCATCAACTTGCATTAATTTAAGTGTATTATGTATGAAATTCTACTCCATAGGATATGGATAAGTTTCACTGAATGAAAAGTGCATACAATTGTGTATGTCCTGGAAAATTATTTGAAGTAAAAGCACCTAGTAGCATACAAACAGAATAAAAGAAAGAAAATATACAGTTGCCTAAAGTTCACACCAGTCACAAATGTCTTCTTATAAATGGTAAACTCCACATAAAAATAAAGAAATGTCTAAATCAAAGATAAGCAGTTTTGTAGTAAGGAGTGAGAGCTCTGACACCATAATTTCTTGTGTTTGATTCTTTTTTCCACCACCCAGGTATGTGACCACAGGCAATTAACTTATTGTTGCATTAGTTTTCCCATTTGCTTTGTAATAAAAGAAAGGGCAATGTTTCAAAGACTACATCATTCAATATCTTCAGTTTCTTCACCTATAGTGTATATAACGTGCTAAGTGTTCAATAAGGTTATTGTTGATATTATTAGATACATTTGAGTTGTTGGTAATATCCCGAACCCAAACAGCATGACATTCTGAGACACACCAGGGAAAAACACTAAGATACATCTCAATATTTATGAGATGAAACAAAATGAAGAAGTGAAGTAATTATATAATACTAGTAGTGAACATCAACTTCAATTTAAATTTCATAAAACGTCTGTAAGTTGACCATCGAGGAACTGTAGCCAATTAGTCAAAATACTGAGGTCATCAACATAAGAAACTATGCCTACTGTACTGATAAATACATGTGGTATTTGTCTGGTTTGTGGAAATTTGGTCAACTTAAGAAGGTGTTGAATGTAGAGAGGTGGTTATCCATGGAAGTTCTACTCTATAGATGGTTGAAAAATAATGTCAATATGATGCAACATAATTCTTACCAACAAAGATTAAAAACTCAATGAAATTCAAGGGGTGGTGGTGGGGAGATCATTGGGTAAATTTCCATCCAATGGGTAAATTGCATGGGTATGTGGCACACTACCCAGGTGCAGGAAACACCTTTTAATTGAACTATAATCTTATAAGTGCCAACTACAGAATTAAATCATTTGTACCCTATCCATTAATCTGTTATAAACTACACAGCGGAGAGAATTAGGACCCCACTTCTGATGTAATTAATTAATGGAAATTTATTAGGAATTTAATACACCTACAAGTGCACCTGTAGGGGGCTGTTATAGTGGGCCAACAAGCAGCCCTGAATGGCAAATTCAAAAGGTTTATATACTGTTATTTTGCATAGTTACACGCAATCAGCAAGCTAGCGCAATACAGAAGCCAATCATAGCAGTTAAAGCAGGGTTGCAGGGTGGGGATACATATTAGTTTATAAGTCACAAGATACATCACAAGTACACTACCTCATGGGTCATAAGATGGGGGTCACAGGGGCAGAAGAGTTGGGAAAGCTTCCAAGAATAAGGTGACCAGATTTTAACATTGGTAAAGCAGGACACCACTGAGGGGGCAGGGCCTGGGGGGGGG
>NW_003852648.1:886303-914324 GCF_000181295.1 Otolemur garnettii | reverse complement strand
GATAATCAGTTCTCAACAATTATTTGTTATTATTAAAGTTTAACATTATAAAATTAACAAAAATAATATAAAATGCATATCCTGGCAAAATAGCCACATGGCAGCCAAAAATCGTATATTCCCTTCCCATTCTCCCACTGTTCCCTAGTTTGTCATGCATTCTTTCCAAAAATCGGGACTTTTTAAAAATGCCATGGGACACAGGACAAATTGTTAAATGCGGGACATCTGGTCATCTTATCCAAGAACAACTCAGGCAACTTGGGACTATTCCATTTGGGGCTTTATTTGGAATCCACCCCTCCCTTCCTCTTTTTCTTATCTTTGAGCTTCTTCCTAGAATTTAACTTCTCCACCTTTGTGGGGGCTGAGGCTAGAAGACTTAGGAGTAATTTCTTTTCAAGAGTAAGGGGTCTGTTGTATTCCCCACTGGTCTTGAGGGGGCTTGGTTGTTACAAATCTGAAATTTAAAGAAAAACATAAAAGAGACAGATAGATATAAAACAAAGTCTTAAACTGGAATGCTGATAATCTACATAATAACAGATTCCATTTAAATAAATTGGAAAATGGGAAGTACCAGAAATTCATTCTTCAACTATTTATTTTGACCCATCTCTTCACCAAGCATTATTCTAGAAGTTAAAGATACTACCCACAATGTTCTTTTTTTCTCAGAAGAGTACTGATAATAAATATGTATACAATTATAAAGAATTATTAACTTTTTTTTAGTAAATCAGCTGAAAAAGATAGATTTTTACTTAGTGACTGCAAAACAAAGACAATTATAAAAATAAGAACAATCTTTAAAAAATTAGTTACTAGTATTAAAATGAATTACAAGGACATATATGTATGCATATGTGTGTAGGTATGTGTGTGCTCTAAAATATTTGAAAATATAAAAAACAATGTATTGTAACAGCATGGGAGATTTAGAAAAGCTGTATGTTTTCCTATGTTAATCACAGCTAAAATGTTATGTGGGATCAACATCACCTTTTAAAGTGTAGATTTACTCTTTAGAGACAGTAAAAAAGTACAAAATTGAAAAGATAGAATTAAAAGATACAAAGAAAAGGTGCTTTAAGCGTATATAGATTATAATTCAGAAAATTCTATAAATAGAACAATTATGTAATTTTAATTTTAAATGGAGGTGCTTGATGTGATTAATATGTTCACACATATTGGTGAACATAGCAAAAATTGGTCTCCATAGCAAAAATTTTTTTTTGCTAAAATATATTAGAGCTCTAAAGTAATTATAAAATGTTTATATCTAAATTAAAGAAATTGAAATCTATGCAGTGGTGTCTAATCTGGGGTCTCTGAGCTACATGCAGATTATTTGAGGACTGTTTTGCTTACCTGTGGTGTTGGATGTTGCGAAAAGTATTCACAGAATTTTTTTTTGCTCAACAGCTTCTGTTAGTGTTTGTCTATTTAATGTGTAGCCCAAGACAACTCTTATTCTTCCAGTGTCAGGTAATACAGAAAAAGGGTTGGATACTCCTGTATGCCGAAAACACTACTTACCTCAAAGGGAGCTCAAACTTGCGTTAAATTAATTATGTTATATATAGAAGCCTATGAGACATAGCCAAAGATGTCATAGCCAGACAAAATTTTATAGCATCTAGGAATTTAACTGGTATAGAAAAAAAATATGTAATGTAATATTCAACCTAGTAAGTTAGAAAAATGGCCACAAGATAAATTTAAATAAGAGGAAGAGAATATAAAAAACTTATATAGATATTCATGGACTCTAAATAGATGGGATATTTGAAGAGCTGATTATTGAAATTGGAAAAAAATAGACCTATTTCTGGCCATAGTAATGATATTTGAGGAAGAAAAATGACATAAAACATCATTAAGAATAAGAAAAATTATCTAAGGAGATATGAGAGAAGTGGCAAAATATTTACAGTATGAGAGTTATTTTAACATTCAAAATTTCAGGGAAGATTATTTTAAAATATATTTTATATAAGTGCATGTGTACACTAAATATACATATGCAATTATAAGTAGATAATACACTCATATTTATGTAGTCAAATTGCTAAGACTATGATAAGAACTCTAAACTTGGAAAAATTAAATGTTACTAGAGCTAATTGAGAAGGCATCACATGCAAATCTTCAAAAATGAAAATTTTAAAATTGTTCAGTGTGTAGAAGGTATGGAATTAATTTCTCATTTATTTTATAAATCTGCATAGCCTCCAAAACACAAATCCCCATAATTATAAACCAATTTCACATCTATACATGAATTATTTCCTAAATGAGCATTGATTATTAAAACCAGCAGTACATGCTCAGTGCCTGTGGCTCAATTGGCTATGGCACCAGCCACATACAACTGAGCTGGTGGGTTCGAATCCAGCCTGAGCCTGCCAAACAACAATGATGGCAGCAACCAAAAAATAGTTGAGTGTTGTGGCAGGCACTTGTAGTCTCAGCTACTTGAGAGGCAGAGGCAGGAGAACTGCTTGAGCACAGGAGTTGGAGGTTGCCCTGAGCTGTGATGTCACGGCACCCAGGGTGAGAACTTGAGGCTCTGTCTCAAAAAAGAAAAAAAACCCGGCAGTACATTAATAATGACCAGTCTTCAAATCTGTCATATAAACACCTTCTCTACACTTTGTAACACTTCTCTACACTGTGTATGAGCTATTGATTGCAGTCCTGAGTGTAGTGTGTCTGTCCCTGAAGGACTGGTATGCTCAGCTCTCTGCTGTCCAGTGTCTATGGATTCCTGGCACTTCTTTCTCTGAGGACAGCCTGATTCAGGGGTCTATCCATCTGGAGCTCAGTTCTCCCTTTTTCATCTGGTTCCTCAGCCCCAGGTCTCAGCTCTCATATGCTCCCTGCAGGGACCCACTGTGGTATTAGTAATAGTGTTAAACACCCCATCATATGTCAGCAAATATTTATTCATAATATCAAGACAGTATCAACAAAACATTTCTACACAATAAAAATGATAAAGTAACTGATCTATGCTAAACTTGGAAATAAATTATAAAACTAATAAAATTCAGTCCTAATTAAAGCACCAATAATTTTTTTTTTCTGGAGAAACTTAGAAAAATGATTCTAAATTTTATCTGAGAGGACAAGGCATATATGAATTGACTAGGGGAGAAAAATGTTAAAAATTGACTTTGACCACTTTGGAACCAATGTGAAATATGGTGAACAACTGAACAGAAAAACAGGCTGAAAAACTAAAGAGTATCTGGAAATAAACATTCTTCAAAAAATGTATGACATGTATGTCAGTGCTGCATAGAAGTAAGACAATTAAAATAAGTGAGGAGGATAGATTTTACAAAATGTATGTGGAGAAAAAACAGTTGCTCCTTTATAGTAAGTATTCTTAAATGCACAATCTTTAGGCTAAGTGTCTGAAAACTTTAAGTACAAGAAATTACTACATGTCTTTAAGAAAACTTCTGTATAGCATTTGAATCTCTTCAAAACAGTTGCAGAACATTGCGTGGTCAGGGACTGACCCCACCGAAGGATTTTTTTGGTACATCTCTTCAAGCAGGACAATAGAAATAGAGAAACAAACAAGTGGTGGGGTCAGTCCTAGAAAAAGTACTACATACCTCATTGTTGAATATAATTACAGTCACCTTTAAAGTATTACCCTTGGCTGTCTGTTAACCATAGCGATATTCAGCAGTGAGGCATGCAGCACTTTTTCTAGGATGAGCTTGTGATCTTAATTGTCTAATCTCGTATCCATTCATATGTGATGGACACTCGCAGTTTTTCTGTATCCTAGCTGTTGTGTATAGTGCTGCAATGGACACAGATATGCAAGTATCTTTTTATCCCTATTATCTTTATAAGTACCCAGAAGTAGAATTGATGGATCACAAGGCAGCTCTATTTTTTAAGTTTTTAAGTTTTTAAAGGAAACTTCAGATGATTTTTAATAACAGCTGAATTATTTTATATTCCCACCAACAATACATAAGAGTTCCAATTTATCCACATCTTTACCAATTTTTCATTTTTTTTAATGCTTAGACTACTTTATGTGCTTCTGATGGAAGATTTTCTGTGTATTTGTCAGGGAATCAGAATATATAGCAAGCATCCAATAAGTATTAATTATTTCCCTTTTAAAATAACTGTTTATATTAAATAAATTTAGATTTTTTAGTTTTCTGACATTTTAATGTTCTTACTTTTTGTTAGTTGGCATAAATTCAGTGTAATGCTCCTATCTCACTTGTGTTCCATAAAGTTAAAAATGATACACATATATATGTTCACTTTTTAGAAGATTATCTAGTACATACTTTTCAATAAATATATATGGTAATACAGTGATTATGATGAGGATGTTGATGATGAAGATAGCAATCAACTTCCTATATTGATGCATATATGTTATTTACACTACAATTAATGGATTGGCAGTTGACCAAAACACCTCAACACCTCAGTGACCAAACACCTCAATGTACTTCTTGTGCAAATTGTGTTTACCAGTTATTTTCACTTTTCCAAGTTGATAAATTTTTACTTTTCTTTTAATTAGAAATTTTTATAATAAATTATTCTCTGGAGATCATAATTCTACTTGAAACCCTTTCTCCAGGGGCACAGCAGTAATGAACTCAGGCTTAACTCCTGTTTCTAAATTTCACTGATCTACAGATGTAATCACAGAAACTTCATGGTATTGATTGTCCTTACAAGGTAAGTGAAGAAGACACATCATTCCCACTTAAAGTCCTTATAAACTCTCCTGTAGATGTGAATCTATTCCCACTAATTTGTTTCCTAACAGGCTGTACAAAGAAAGAAGTAATTTACAGATGTGATTCTAACCATGGATGATACCCAAATCATACACTTACAAAGAAGGACATCTCTGAAACCATGTGCTTAAACATTCTTAAAAATTCTGAGCTGCACTTCGGCAGGTAAGTAGGGAACTTAAAATATGTTTTCTATTACAATCCACATTCGCTGCTCAGCGACATCCTCCTCATCACTGGTTTTCTCCAGCTATTTTTCCTTCTCCTTTCACTTATTGATAATCTTACGAAAAGTTTGGGATTGACTGACTTGATTTTTTTTTTTTTTTGAGACAGAGTCTAACCATATTGCCCTCAGTAGAGTGCAGTGGCATCATAGCTCTCGGCAATCTCCAACTTCTGGCTCAAGTGATCCTCTTGTCTCAGCCTCCCAAATAGCTGGTTGGGAGGCTGCGACGAGGCACAGCTGGTTTTAGAGATAGAGTCTTGCTCTTGCTCAGGCTTGTCTTGAACTCCTGACCTCCAGCAATCCACCCTTCTCAGCCTCCCAGAATGCTAAGATTACAGGTATGATCACTGGGCCAACAACTGAATAAATTTTTATTGTCCCCACTTAATTGTTAGCCTCTGTCATACATTGCTAGTGCCCTCAAGATGATCATCAGTTGCTCACATTTACACCACTATTTATCAGAACACAGGAGAAGCTCCTTCAAATTAATATGCTTGAGTCCAAAATCACTTTTTAATCTTTCAAGTTAATATGTTTTAGTCCAAAATCACTTTTTACTTCCCCTCCAGGTGGAGCCATCACTATTTCTTTTCTTTCAACATGATGATAGGAATGTACACTGATGGTGTTCCTTTACACGGTGTCATCATGTTAATGACTTTATTTTATTAAGATATTGAATTCATGTTTTTATAGAATCCCAGTTCAAACTCAAGTTTTGAAATAGAGATTCCTTATAAACTAAAATGTTTAATAGGCTCGGCGCCTGTGGCTCAAGCAGCTAAGGCGAGAGCCACATACACCTAAGGTGGCGGGTTCGAATCCCCAGCCCGGGCCCGCCAAACAACAATGATGGCTGCAACCAAAGATGGCCTGGCGTTGTGGCGGATGCCTGTACTCCCAGCTACTTGGGAGGCTGAGGCAGGAGACTCACTTGAGCCCAGGAGTTGGAGGTTGCTGTGAGCTGTGATGCTGTGGCACTCTACCCAGGAGGATAGCTTGAGGCTCCGTCTAAAAAAAAAAAATAAAAAAATAAAAAAAATAAAATGTTTAATATGTGTATCAGAAATTTATCTCTATGTTTACTTCCTCTTTATACAGCAAATACATGAAAACAGTGAATTAATTAATAGACTAATAAATACTTGGGACAGAAACCACAGAAAAATCATATCAGAGACCCAAGATTTTGTCTTAGTGTAGCACTAGCCCTCTATCATAAATTTTAACAAGGCTCTACAACACTTACCCATCACATCTTTTGAAAAATAACAATAAAAATACCCACTTATCTAAATTCAGCACTTCTAACACATGTATATGTTGCATTTTTATGTGTATTATAATTTGTGATTTGAAACAACTCCCTGTTCCAAACCTATATTCTCACCTTCAGTTGGTTAGCTATGTAGAGTAATGTAATGTACACACTCCAAAATGTCAGCTTAGTGAATAACAACTCTTTCTCTTAAATAGGGTTTTTGTTGTTTCTTGTACCTCTGGTCCTTGATTTCTACTATGAAGCAAACATTATTAGACTTTTGTAGCTTCTCTTCAGAAAAAGTCAAAATTAAGGAAAGTAGAACTTTTCTACTCATCTTTCTGAGAATTTGCTCTATGTGTCTCTATTTGAAGATGAATATAATCAGTTGTGATAAACAAAGTCATATGTTTGATTCTTTATCTTTTAAAAATATCTATTAAAATTTCATTCACTATGAATGCAATTTTAAAATTTCATTCATTTCATGATCCCATATGGAGATTACTTGAGACTGACTTTCTGTAGTGGCCAATTTGGCAATGTGGAGCCTGGAATCCATAAGTCAGGGGTCATAAGTTAATTATCACATAATCATGTGTAGTTTATTTTTTATTTCTGATTAGTAGGAGGGTACAGACAATTAGATTATGTTGCTTGCTTTGTTAGATAAAGCCCAAGTTGTAGTAGAGCCCTTCACCCAGAAAGTATATATTTTTCAAACAAATTTTCTTCTCAATAATAATGAAGTAGCTTAAAAGAACATAAATGTATCAACATAGAATTAGATTTCATTTCAACAATCTGCCAGCACTTTTAATAAATACCTTTACATCTGAATGGGTTAAGGACACTAATGTCTACTACAAAGGGTACAGCTAAGCATCTGTCCACATGACTTACGAACAGCTGAATCCACTGTGATATTTCTTACACTCAGGGGCTCTTTTTTTCTTTTTCTTTTTTGTTTTCTGGTTTACCATTAGTGTAAAAATATGGAATGCTTCATGAATTTTTGTGTCATCCTTGTGCAGGTGCCATACTAATCTTCTCTGTACCATTCCAGCTTTAGTATATGTGTTGCCAAAGTGAGCACCAGGGGCTCTTTCTTAAGGACCGTTGTTTTAAACTTACTGTGAGACTGATTCAGCTGTTATAAGTGAATCTCACAGCTGAGCACTTGTGTCTTGTGCATTCATCTCAGGAGCTGTTTATACACTATAAAAACAATCGTTTTTTTTTTTTTCATTATCATCTGTTCATAAAAAGAAAAGACAATTAACTGATATAAGTAAGGTGCTTCGAGGGTTAAAATGCAAGTAACAAAAGTAAATGTCTCTTTTTTATGCCAGGTGGAAGTAGGAACTTTATGGATCACAGAAATGAGACTCAAGTCACTGAGTTCATCCTACTAGGGTTTCAGAATGAGAAAGAAGTAGAAATGCTTCTTTTTTTCACATTCCTGCTCATGTACATGATATCTCTGCTTGGCAACACCATGATCATCCTTTTGGTGTGTTGTGACTACCGTCTACACTCACCTATGTATTTCTTTGTAGTCAACCTTTCCTTTCTTGAAGTCGCCATCACCTCCACAGTGGTGCCTAAGATGCTGACCAACATATTTTCCCTCACTAAAACAATATCCTTTGTGGGATGTCTCACACAGTCTTTTTTCTACTTCCTTCTGGGATCCACGGAATTTTTTATCCTGGCTGTCATGTCCTTCGATCGATATGTTGCCATCTGCAACCCACTGAAGTATGCTGTCATCATGAACAGACAGATGTGCATAATGTTGCTCCTGGGATCCTACGTGGGTGGATTTTTGTCAATTTTGGGATCATCGATCTTAACTGCTGCTCTGCCCTTTTGTGGGCCAAATGTAATCAATCACTTCTTCTGTGACAGTGCTCCTGTACTAAAGCTGGTCTGTGCAGATGTATCTCTGGTTGAGCTGACTGACTTTATTTCCTCTGCTGTGTTGCTCTTGGGCTCCTTGCTCTTGACAGGGGTGTCTTACATTTATATTATTATTACTATCCTTAGAATTCCCTCTGTCCAGGGACGACAGAAGGCTTTCTCTACCTGTGCTTCACACATCACTGTGGTTGCACTTTATTATGGGAGTTCCATTTTCATCTATGTTCGTCCCCAAAAGGGCAATGTGACGGATGTTAACAAATTCGCCACAGTGTTGAACACTATTGTGACACCAATGCTGAACCCTTTCATATATAGCCTTCGAAATGAGAAAGTGAAAGAATCTCTCAGCGATGCCTTTAATATATATGTAGGTAGGCTAACAGCTTTAAGATCTCAAAAATGATATCTTTACAAGAGTTGCTGTTCATTGCTGGAAGGAAAATTATTTTATTGGATAACTATATAAAAATTAATATTATCACATAAAGGAGAAACTTAGTAGAACATATATTATTTCCTAATCACTGTCCATGTTCACTTTTCATTCACAAGTTCTAAAAATACATGCAAATATTCATAATACATACATATTGACAGGCAGACAGGTATAAATGATATGTGATTAGTATCCCAATTTCCTTTATCTCTGGTCTTTTAAAATTAAATTCTTGTACAAATTGGTAATTTGAACTCAAACAAAGCCAGTACTGGATATTTCTGCTTTGAGGAGGTTCAAAACATTATTGTAAAATTTCATTTTTTTCTTTTAAAAAGTATTAATTTATCTTTTGTATTTGATATATGGAGTCCCATTACAATAAGATGTTTTTCTTTGTTTTAATTATTGTTATTCCACATGATCAGTACATCAGGAACTACAGATTTAAGAGACTTTCATATCTCAGTTATCTTATGTGAAAATGCATTCTGAATTCTAAGAAACACCACTTTTTTGTTTCAGAATATTAGAGGGTACACATTTTATTTACACTTTGTTTTTGTACAGATTGAGTCAAAGTTATACACATGGGTGTGTCCTTCACCCAGATGTAATGCACATGTGCACTGTACTCGATAGTTGTAAATTTACCCATCCTTGCCTCCCTCTTTCCCCAGGTTGATTTTCATTTAAATATATTTCCAAATGTGCTCTTAAGTGGTGATCAATTAGTTCCAATCTGGTATTGAGTCCATATGTTTCTCTATTCTTGTGATGTTTCACTTCAAAGAATGGTTTTCACTTCCCTTCAGGTTGTTCAGAAAGATACTAGTTTGAAAAAATTCTCAAGGTCTCTTAGGAAAATCTAAGTCAAAACCACAATGTATTATCATATAACTCCAATGAGAATGGCTCATATTAAAAAGTCTCAAAGCAACAGATACCGGTGTAGATGCACAGAGAAATGAACTCTTGTACTTTGTTGGTGGGACTGCAAACTAGTGTAACTTCTACGGAAAGGAGTATGGAGATACCTCAAAGAACTAAAAGTAGACCTACCATTTGATCCAGCAATCCCACTGCTGGGTGTCTACCCAAAAGAAAAAAAAAAGATAATTTTAGGAAAAGGACACCTTCACTCAAATGTTTATAGCACCATAATGCACAATTGCAAAGACATGAAAACAGCCCAAATGCCCACCCATACACAATTGGATTAATAAAATGTGATATATGCATACTATGGAGTACCTCTCAGTTATAAAAAGAATACAATAATATTTAACACACTTTGACTTCAACTTTAAAATATTGAATATAAATTACTCATACCATTAGTTATTTAAATTTTGACTTTGTGAACTGATTCACTCATGGGTCTATGTTTGCTATAACACTGTGTTCCTACTTCAAAGTCATACTATCTGATACAAAGGAATTTATTAGAACTCACAAGCCTCTACTGATTATGCAGAGGAGGAATCAATCAGTAACAGAAATATTCAAATTGGTTAACTCACATTAGTTTTTTAGAATTACAGGAAATTACTTTAGCTACTGAGTTTTCAACATTTTTTTTAATAAGAATTGTTTAAAGGCCAAATATAATGACTTGGGAATTTAAACATGACTTGGACTGCATTCTCCTTTTACTATTTGAAAGAAAGTTTCAAATATATTAATTAAATAAATTAGAAAATCACTCTAAAGAATCATAGTCACACAAGGAGGATAATACACAATTATTACTATTAATTACATCTTTCACAGTAGCCAAAATGTCTCTTGTAAAGAACAAGTAATTTCAAAATATTCTGTTAGAATAAGAACTGATATAGAAGGCAATTAAAATGCATAAATCATAAATATATTCTTCTCACGTAAAATATTTTATGACCATAAAAGTCTCAATGTCCTAAGCATAGTCTTAGCCTGAGCTTAAACAAAACAGATATAAAGAGCTACAGAGATAAATGGGATTGTTTTCTCTTTCCTTGTTGATTAGTTTGAGTTATTTGTAGATTGTGGTTATCAGTCCTTTGTAGCATGCAAAGGTCTTTTCCCATTTTGAAAGTTGTCTGTTTGTTTTAGTTGCTGTTCCCTTAGCTGTGCACAATCTTTTTAGCTTGATCATGTCCAACTTACTTATTTTTGGTGTTGCTGCAATTGGCAATAGAGTCCTCTTTATAAAAATCTTTACCTTTTTTTTGTATTAACCTGTTTGGAGTTGAAGAACATTCTCCTTACTAAAGTATCACAAAAATGGAAAAGCAAATATACAATGTACTTAATATTAATATGAAACTAGTAGATGAATAAACACATTCCCACAAAGACAAAAACACAATTAAAGTACGGGGAGGAGAAGGAAGGAGCTGGGAGAGACAAGGAAGGAGGGGAGATTGGTAAGTTCACATGTAGTTGGCACAATATAAGTGTATGCAACCCAAGATCTGGGTGAAGAAGAGCTCCACCACTTGGACTTGACCTAACAAATGCAAACAATTGTAACCTAATCATTTATACCCTCATATTAATTTTAAAAATGTATATTAAATAGTTTATAAACAATTTTAAATATTTTAAGAGCTTATAGTGGTGTGCATCTGATTTGATTCAGTTATTCCAAGTTTCTTTTCCATCTGACTTTCCTGATTTCACCCCATTTAATTCTTATATGCTCTAGCTCTCTAATTTTATAATCTTTACTCTCCTTTTAGAAAAAAAAAAATAATAGTGATCTATTCATTGTGTGCATCTCTTTTCAGCTTGCACCCCCTTGTGTCCCAGCAAGGTTTCTAGGTTCTATCTGTAGCCCATTTATCATATTTAAAACACTGCTACCCAGAAGACAGTTGGAATGTTCATTCATAGAATGTGATTGGTTTCAATTTTTATTTTTCTATATTTTCATTAATAAAAATTACAAATGTAATTAGTAATTGTATGGGATTGAACATGAAATCTGAAGAAAAATAGCTGTACAGCAGTGAATCAGCTTTCTGATCAGAAGAGGTAGCTCTGAAGGTAAAGCGGAGTCCTGGCAACAAATTGCTTTCCTTCTTTTTTATCATCAGCTTCAGATAAAGTAGACCTTCTTCACTTTCTCCGGATGTTAGGTGCTAAACCTCCATGGAACTCTACATTAAATAGTGCAATGTGTGTGTGTGTGTGTTTTAACATTTATCCTGATTGCAATTGGTTGGTTAATTTTATTTTACATAATAGAGAATTTACAGAATAAAACATTTTTGAACCTACAGTGCCAGTTTAGCTTATTTTAGTTAGTTTAGCTGAGAGAGAGAGCAAACACATATTCATATAATTTCTAGTATAATATATTGTCATAATTATTCTATTATTGTGAATTTCTTACTGTGCTAGTTTATAAATTAAGCCTTATCTTTGATATGTATATGTAGAAAAAAAACATAGCACATACAGGGTTTAGTACTATTTGTGCTTTCAGGCACCAACACTCCAGAAATAATTTTCACTTGTCAAAAGTAAAGATTTTAGCCATTTTGATTTCCCTGAAACATTCAAATAAAACTCAAAAAAATGTACCAAGATAAAATCCTTATGTACTGTTTTAAGTATCAAGATGAGTTCCACTGTTTGTAAATAGAATAAAAGAATTTTATACATGAAAAAGATACTGCATTTTATGTAAAGATGATGATAATGAAGCAAATAAAGTTCTATCTGTCCAACATCTAAAATTTCAAAAGGGTAAAAGGAGGGTTTAATAAAATTTAGATCTTCAATTGTTGTTTCATTAATATAGTATATGTTTTTAGTCCTGTTATGTTCAAGGTTAATTAAGAGATGCTAGTGAAAAACAATAGGAAGTTGCATCAGCAACATGAGAAATAAGTCTCCTGATTCTCCCTGCACCCACAGATGCACCAAATAAAATTTACTGATGAATCAGTATCTTCTGAGAGAAAGTCAGAAATCAATAGGGAGATTTTTATCCACTGGACAACTGAGAAAATATCCATATCAAATGAATGGAAAAGCCAGGCATGGTGGCACTGCACATCAAGTCCTGGCTTCTCTGAAGCCTAAGGCAGGAGGATCACTTGAGCCCAGGAGTTCAAAGCTGCAGTGAACTATGAAAGCCTGAGAAACACAGTGAGACACCATCACTGAAAAATAAAATAAAGGAGTGTGTACAAAAAGCTAGGACAGACATATTTGGGCACAGATCCTGCCCTGGCAACTGTGCCATGAAATTGGGAAAGGAATTCCCAACACGCAACTTCTCCCTATGGAGAGGAATGTTGGGATCTCATATACAATGCACTGACTCTAAGGTTCCTCATTGTTTAGTTCTTAATTTATCAGCTGTGAGAATGAAGGAAATTACATATGTATCTCTCTAGAACACAGAAAAGAGTGATTTTATGTGGACACTAAAGTGCTAAGGTCTTCATCCTCAGGAAGCAGTGCAGAGTGGAGGCCTAAAAACTGGAAGGCACCCACTATTCCATTGGCTACTTGGCAGCCTGGCTTCTAACTTATATTGGGGAATTAAAGGGGAAAGAAATTAGTAACCTGCCACCATCCTGAGAAGCAGATCAGCAGTTTTCAAGACTTTCCCCCTGTGTCATCTCAGCCATAACTCCAGATTTATTAATCCCTCCTGGAAGGAGTTTGTTCACACATTGAACATCCCAGCTTATACAACTTTCACCCAAGGGACTGCATCCTAAACCGCCTACCTCTGGGAGCAGGGGGAAGTGGCATGTATGTATCTATCTAGAACATGGGGGGAAAAGCAGTGTTTTCATATGAGCACACAAGTTCTTCCAGGGTCTTCACCACCTACATCTCAAAAAAGTGTAGAGAAAGGGCTTAAAAATGCAACCTGGAGTTTCTCCCTGGAGGAGGTTTATGACATAGTCTTCCAGTAGACTCTGTGTGACTTGGTTTTTAACTAATTTGCATTTAGGAATCAAAGGCAGCCAAGTATCAGCCCTGGAGCAACTTTAAAATCAAATTGCTGCCAGGCACAGTGGGTCACACTATAATCCTAGCACTCTGGGAGACCAAGGCCAGTGGATTGCCCTGAGCTCATAGGTTTGAGACCAGCCTGAGCCAGAGCGAGACCTAGTCTCTAAAATTAGCTGGGGCTTGTGGCAGGCACCTGTAGTCTTCGCTCCTTGGGAGGCTGAGGCAAGAGAATCGCTCAATCCCAGGAATCTGAGGTTGCTGTGAGCTGTGATGCCACAGCACTCTACCAAGGGTGACAAAGTGAGACTGTCTCAAAAAAAAAAAAAAATTAAACTGCTACCTCCTAGGACTTCTCCTCATCTCACTCAAGCAATAAATCTAGGTCTATCAATCCATCCTAGAAGATTTCTATCTAGACATCACCCCATCTTTCATAGCTTCTGCCCCCAAATGGCATCATAAACCTCCTAGGTTTGGGAGCAGAGGAGAAGAAGTATATGCAAGCCTACCTAGACCACAGGGGAAAAAGTGGCAGTTTTACAGGAGCTTGTGTTTGCACAAACATTTTCAGCACCTTCACTCCCCAGGAGCAGACAAGAATGGGGATTAAAAACGCAGCTTCCCATTTCTTCTAGAAAGGGGTTTGTGCCACACATTAAGTGCCCCAATTTCTATAGATATTTTTCAAAGGATTTCATCCTGAACCTCTTAGTTATGGGAACTGAGGGAACTAGGTATATGAGTGTCTTCCTAGACCAGGTGGTTTTAAGCAGTCAAGAAAACATTTCCAGGGGCTACTGACCCTTGGAGCAGTGCTCAATTTTCTCTCCATAAGGGGCTCATGGCACACACCTCCAGTGGCCACTTGATGACCTGGCTTCTGATGAATTTGCATTGAAGAGGTAACAGGGTGAAATGCATAGCCCTCTGACAGCCATAACCAGAGCTTGGCACTTCATAAGCCTTCTCTTTGGCTCACCCTAGTGATAAATCCAGTTCTATCCATTCTTCCTGGGAGGAGTTTGGACAGACACTGAGTGCCACTGCTTCGATGGCTTCCACTTAAAATACTGTCTCCTTAAATGGCCTAACTCTAGGAGTCCATGGGGCTTTGCATTCCTGAGTGGCTCCACACCACACAAAATAATGAGGCGGACATAGTAGCTGACTTCCAGCAGTTATCTCCCCAGGATCAGAGGGTGCAGAATGAGTACAGGCATCTGTCACAAATCCTTTTCCTGGCTTAGTGCAGAGAGACTGAGAGATAAATTTCCATGCTCAGCATCATTGTGAAGATAGAATGAATAGGAACATACATTTAAACCCCAAAATTTTCTAGTAATTTCTATATAGAGTCTGGATTATATTCTACCAGTCTTGTACTGACAGGATGTGGCACATTCTAAGCTCCAGGGGTGCCAACAAAAGCAGAAAGGTAGTCTGAATAAACACAAAGATTTAAGAGGAACCTTACATCTCTAATGGATGGATTGATGAGATCCTTCTTCTCAATGAGGCCCATCTGATTAGACTGGAAAAAGCAGTTAGCTAACGCACAGAAACCAACACAGGGAGTCAAAGAAAATGAAGAAACAGGGGTGCATTCCAATAAAAATATAAGATAGATATCAATAAACTTACCCAAATAAAACAGAGATAAGTGATTTATTTGCTCAATGAAAGATTCAAAATAATGATAATAAAAATGCTTACTTAGATCAGATTAACAGAAAAACAATTTGAGAATTTCAACAAAGGGAAAGTACAAAAAAGTATGAAACAAATCATAGGACTAAAGAATACTAAAACTAAACTAAAAAATTTAGTAGATGAGTTCAAGAGCAGCCTATAGTAAGAAAACACATACACACACAAATAAGTGAACTCAAAAGTCACAACAATCTGAGGAATAAGAAGAAAAAAGAATGAAAAATAGTGAGAGTAGTTTAAGAAAATCATGGAACACCACGAAGTTACCAATTTATGCATTATCAGTGTACCAGAAAACGGCATGATAAAGAAACAGAAAACCAATTCAAAGAAATAATGACAGAAAATTCTTAAGCCTGAGAAAGGAAATAGAAATCCAAATCCAGGAATCTCAAAAGACACCAAAAAAGATGAATCCAAAAAAGACCTACAATGAGGCACAGTATAATCAAATTGTAAAAATTAACAAGAAAAGGGTTTTGAAAGCAGTAAGGAAAAGCTTTATTGTTTTGTACAGGTTCATCCTCATACAATTATCAGTGTGTTTTTCAGCAGAACCCTTGTAAGCCTGAGGGATTAGAATGATATGTTTAAAATCATAAAAGACAAAAACACTTTCCAACCAAAATTACTATACCCATCAACTCTGTCTTTCAAAAATTAAGAATTTTTGTCTTTAGACAAAAGCTGAAAGAATTTAATCACCATTGGATCTGCCTTATACTAGGAAACCTGCATGGCTTTGCTTAAACATTAATTTGGTTTATATGAGATCAAACATATAATCCAGACAAGAACTTTGATAAATTGGATTTTATCTAAATAAATTTCTGTTTCAAAGACATTGGCTAAGAAAGTGGAAAAATAAGTTACAGACTGATAGAAATATTTGGAAAGTAGAACAAGCACCAAGCACCAGAAATAGACACCCTCCCCCCCACCTTTTTCAGCAGGATTGAAAGTAGTCCTAGATAAGCTGTCAGGCGAGAAGCCAGATAGGAGCTTGGAGATGTGTGCCATGTAACCTGCCTACTACAGTCTCACTTTGTCATCCTATAATGGGAGCATCATCTGAGAAAGAAATAGTTGTTATCAATCAAGATGATGGCTGAGTAGCAGCTTCTGTGTAACTGGGTACAGTGAGAGTCGGGGGAGAAGACTCCAGACATCTCTGGCTGGTGGGTGTTGCCCAGAGGCTGCCTTCTGGTGACCCAGGAAGTCAGTGAGAGACTTCTGGACCCTACAAGGAGGACAGAAGTGGTAGAAAACTGGACTCATTAAAACTTTAGGCCAGCGGCATAGTAACTTAGAGCAAGAAGTGATAGGAAAATTAGGGTAAGGAAACAGATATAAGAAAGCACTCATGAAGAAGAATCAAGAAATGTTAGAAATTACAGAAGGGGACTTTAGAATACACATGATGAAAATAATGAAGGAAATTGCTGAGAAAGTGGAAAACAATCAAAAAACAATGAAAGAAATTGCTGAGAAAGTGGATAATAACCAAAAGGAAATTAAAAAACAGAATCAAATAAGAGATGAATGATACGAAGAGTACAGAAAGGATATACCAGAGCTGAAGGAACTGAAGCAGTTAATTAGGGAACTCAAATAGAACTGCAATAGAAAATATCAACAACAGAATAGACCATGCAGAAGAAAGAATCTCTGAGGTAGAGGATAAAGCTGTCAAGATAACTCAGATAGTTAAAGTGGCTGAAAAGAAGAGAGAGAGGAAGCAGAACGTTCAATAATAAAATTGTGGGACTCTATGAAGCATTCAAACATATAAGTTATAGGTATCCCAGAAAAGGAAGAAGAATGCCCCAGAGGAATGGAAACCATTCTAGAGAATATTATAAATGAAAATTTCCCAAATATCATCCAAGATTCTGTCATACTCCTTTCAGAGGGATATCGGTTGCCTGGTTGCCTTAACTCAAATAGTCCTTCTCCAAGGCATATTGTGATGAATTTATCTAAAGTCAAGACAAAACAAAAAGACAAAAAAACAGATTTTGCAGGCTGTCAGGAGTAAGCGCCAACTAATCTACAGGGGCAAACCTATCTGGGTGACTGTGGACTTCTCTAATAAAACTTTTCAAGTTAGAAGACTATGGTCATCCATCTTTAATCTACTTAAACAGAACAATTTCCAGCCCAGAATTCTATATACTGCTAAGCTAAGCTTTAAAATTGATGGAGAAATCAGACCTTTTATTGATATACAAACACTGAGGAAATTTGCCACAACAAGACCAGCTTTAAAGGAAATATTTCTACCTGACCTACACACTGACCATCACAATGGACCTTCAGCAAAGTAACACCAAGAAATTAAAGGACAGAACCTAGTTTCCACAATGATGCAAAAGACAAAACTAAGCAAGGGACCTTCACAAAAGAAGATGAATAGAATGCTACCACATTTGTCAATTATCTCAATAAATGTCAATGGCTTGAATTCCCCATTGAAGAGGCATAGATTGGCTGATTGTATTAAAAAACACAAGCCATCCATTTGCTGTCTGCAGGAAACACACCTCACTTTGAAAGACAAATTAAAACTCAGAGTTAAGGGTTGGAAATCAATTTTTCAGGCAAATGGAAGTCAGAAAAAAAGAGAGGTTGCAATCTTATTTTCAGATACTTGTGGTTTTAAAGCAACTAAAGTTATAAAAGACAATGATGGTCACTTCATCTTGGTCAAGGTAAAAATACAAGAAGACATTTCAATTATAAACATTCATGTACCCAATTTAAATGCTCCCATATTCTTGAAACAGACCTTGTTTAGTATCAGCAATATGACATCCTATAACACCATAATAACAGGGGACTTTAACACCACACCCCTCTCTCAGAGCTGAACAGATCCTCTAAAGAGAAATTAAACAAAGATATTAGAGATTTAAATGAGACCCTAGAACAAGTGTGCTTGATAGACATATAAAGAACACTCCATCCCAAAGATAAAGAATATACATTCTTCTCATCATCCCATGGAACATTATCCAAAATTGATCATGTCCTAGGACACAAAGCAAACCTCAACAGAATCAAAAGAACTGAAATTCTACCTTGTATCTTTTCAGACCACAAGGCACTAAAAGTGGAACTCAACTCCAGCAATAAAGCTCAACCTCACACGAACGCATGGAAGTTAAACAACCTTATGCTGAATGATACTTGGGTGCAGAAAGAAATTAAAAAGGAAATTATTAACTTCCTTGAGTATAACAACAATGAAGACACAGCTACCAAAACCTATGGGATATAGCAAAAGCAGTCCTGAGAGGAAAATTCATCACTTTAGAAACCTACATTTGAAAAACAGAAAGAGAGTATATCAACAAACTTATAAGCCATCTTATGGAATTGGAAAAAAAGAACAACCTAAGCCTAAACCTAGCAGAAGAAAAGAAATATTCAAAATTAAATCAGAGATCAATGAAATTGAAAACAAAAGAATCATTCAGAAAATTAAAGAAACAAGAAGTTGGTTTTTTGAAAAAATAAATAAAATAGATAAGCCCTTGGCCAGACTAACTAGAAGTAAAAAAGTAAAATCTCTAGTAACCTCAATCAGAAATGATAAAGGGAAAATAACAACTGATGCCACAGAGATATAAGAGATCATCTCTGAATACTACCAGAAACTTTATGCCCAGAAATTTGATGATGTGAAGGAAATGGATCAATATTTGGAATCACATCCTCTCCCTAGACTTAGCCCAGATGAAATAGATCTCCTGACCAGATCAATTTCAAGCACTGAGATCAAAGAAACAATAAAATATCTCCCAACAACAAAAAAAAATGTCCTGGTCCAGATGGATTCACACCAGAATTCTATCAAACCTTCAAGGAAGAGCTTATTCCTATACTGCAAAAATTATTCCAAAAGATTGAGGAGGAAGGAATCTTTCCCAACACTTTCTATGAAGCAAACATAACTCTGATACCAAAACCAGGAAAAGACCCAACTAAAAAGGATAATTTCAGACCAATTTCATTAATGAATATAGATGCAAAAATTCTCAATAAAATCATAGCCAATAGATTACAGCTTATCATCAAAAAAGTCATACATCAAAATCAAGTAGGTTTCACCCCAGGAATGCAAGGCTGGTTTAATATACTCAAGTCCATAAACGTTATTCACCATATCAACAGAAGTAAAACCAAAGACTACATGATCCTCTCAACAGATGCAGAAAAAGCATTCCATAAAATCCAGCATTCTTTTTTAAATTAGAATTCTGAGGTGTATAGGCATAGGTGGTATATTTCTTAAACTGATTGAAGCTATCTATGACAAATCCACAGCTAGTACTTTACTGAATGGAGTAAAACTGAAAGCTTTTCCTCTTAGAACTGGAACCAGACAAGGTTGTCCTCTGTCACCATTACTATTCAACATTGTGCTGGAAGTTTAGCCAATACAATTAGACAAGACAAGAAAATAAAGGGCATTCAAGTGAGAGCAGAGGATGTTTAAACTCTCCTTTTTTGCTGATGATATGATCTTATACCTGGAGAACTCCAAAGACTCAACCACAAGACTCTTGGAAGTCATCAAAAAATACAGTAATGTCTTGGGATATAAAATCAATGTCCACAAGTCAGTAGACTTTGTATACGCCAAGAACAGCCAAGATGAGAGGTTAATTAAGGACACAACTCCCTTCAACGTAGCCCCAAAGAAAATGAAATACTTAGGAATATACCTAACAAAAGAGGTGAAGGATCCCTATAAAGAAAATTATGATACCCTAAGAAAGGAAATAGCAGAGGACATCAACAAATGGAAGAACATACCATGCTCATGACTTGGAAGAATCTACATTATTAAAATGTTTATACTTCCCAGAGTAATTTACCAATTCAACACCATCACTATTAAAATACCAACATCTTACTTTCAAGACTTGGAAAAACGATTCTGTGTTTTGTATGGAACCAGAAAAAACTCCAGCTAAGGCAGTTCTTAGTAACAAAAGCAAAACCAGGAGTATCACTTTACCAGATAATTTTAGGCTGTACTTCAAGGCCATAGTGGTCAAGACAGCATAGTATTGGCACAAAAATAGAGACATAGATATTGGAATTGAATAGAAAACCTGTAAATGAAACCAACAACTTACAGCCACCTAATCTTTGATAAACCAATCAAGAGCATCCAATGGGGAAAAGACTCCCTATTTAATAAATGGTGCTGGGAGAACTGGATATCCACATATAAAAGACTGAAATTGGAACTGCACCTTTCTCCACTCACAAAAATTGATTCAAGATGGAAAAAGGACTTAAATTTAAGACATGAAATGATAAAAATCCTCAAAGAAACAATAAGAAAAATGCTGCAAGATATTGGCCTGGGGAAAGACTTTATGAGGAAGACTGCAATGGCAATAGCAACAACAGCAATACTAAACAAATGGGATCTAATGAAACTGAAAAGTTTCTGTACGGCCAAGGAGAAAACAACCACAGCAAATAGGCAACCTGCTCAAAGGGAAAGGATATTTGCATATTTTGAATCAGACAAAAGCTTAATAACCAGGATCTATGCCAAACTCCTATTAATCTACAAGAAAAAAACCAACAAACCCATACATTAATGGGGAAGAGAGATGAACAGAATCTTCTCTAAAAACAATAGATGAATGGCTACTAAGAATATGAGAAAATGCTCATCACTCCTAATTATTAGAGAAATGCAAATTAAAACCACCCTGAGATATTATCTAACCCCAGGAAGAATGGCCCATATCACAAAATCTCAAAACTGCAGGTTCTGGCGCCAATGTGGAAAGAAAGGAACACTTTTGCACTGCTGGTGGGACTGCAAACTAATACAACCTTTTGGAAGGAAGTATGGAAAAATCTTAAAGAACTCAACCTAGACCTCCGATTTGATCCTGCAATGCCATTACTGGGCATCTATCCAGAAGGAAAAAAAAATCCTTTTATTATAAAAACACCAGTACCAGGCTGTTTGTCACAGCCCAATTTACAATCACTAAAATGTGAAAACAGCCTAAATGTCCTTCAACCCAGGAATGGACTGGTAAGCTGTGATATATGTATAACATGGAACAACATTCAGTTATTAAAAATAATGGAGATTTTACAGCATTTGTAATAACCTGGATGGAGGTGGAACACATTATTTTTAGTGAAGCATCACAGGAATGGAGAAGTAAAATCCTATGTATTCAACTTTGATATAAAGACAATTAATGACAATTAATGACATGGTGGGGCATGAGGTAAGGGGAGACCAGACAGAGAAGGAGGGAGGGTGTGTGGGCAAGGAAGAAAAAAAAGAAAGAAAATAGTGACTAATTCTCACATAAATTGGATTTAATTTTGACCAAAGTATATTACTTAAACATTAATTTTTAATTCAACATGTTAATATGTTGTTTATCATACACATCCTCATTTATAAGTGAAATATGTTTTTAATTACCCATTTATAATAATATATTTTCTACAATTTTAATATCAGGTGTATCCAGATTTAGTAGAATGATTTTGAAGTATTTCTTTTTCTATTGTTTATAAGATTTGGCATGATCTGTTTTTTTTGAAATTATCTTTACTTTTATTTATAAATATTAGTTGTCTATTTTGTGAGACTTTGGAAAGAACAAAATAATAATTAGAAGTTAACTGATCAAAGTATTCTATAATAGATATACTCCTATCTGACATTGTGAATGTTACTTTCTTTGCATTATTATCATTATTATTGCTTAATGTTTCATTACAGTAATTGTCTGATTTCTTTTCTAAATGTATTTATCTTCATTAGTTCTTTATGAGGTTTTTGTTCTCACTCCTTTTGTTAAACATTGCTATTGTCATTAAATTTAGCCTTTTTAATTCTGTGAAGGCAAAAGTGGAAACCTAATAAACACATGTATATGTCAGAATAATAGAAAAAAAGAAATATTTGGAAAGCAATATCTGATAAAGGACTTTCCCAAGGCACATAGAAATATATCAAAATTCAACATAAGACTAAAAATAAACTTATAAAAATTGGACAAGGACTGACATCAACTAGAATCTCTCCTCCCACACAAACAACTGAGCCAACAAATAGACATCTACATTTGAATGAAAATAACTACAGAATACTACATAGTCCTCTCCCCCCCCAAAAAAAATTAAGAAAATATTTCCATTACCATACCATAAAAAATACTTAGGAATCAATTTAATTGAGGTAGTGAAAGACCTGTGCACTAACAAAGGTAAAACATTGGTTAAAAGTTATAAAGTATTGATTCAAGAAGTTGAAGAGAACACAAATAAATGATATTCCATCCTCAATAATCACAATAGTTAAAATTATTAAAATATCTGTGCTATCCATAACAATATACAGAGTTTAACTAAATCCCTGTTGAAGTTCCAATGGCATTCTTAATGGAACCATGAAAGACTCCCAAATCAATAAAGCAATTCTGAGAGGAAAAAAAGTTGATGGCATCAACTTAAGTTTCTGACTTAAAATTATATTACTAAACTTTGGAAATTAAAATAGTATTTTAGTGTCATAAAAACAGACAGAGAAAACAGAACTACAGAATAGCATATAAAGAACCCAAAAATAAATTTCAAGATATATGGTCAACTAATTTTTGACAAGGTCACAAAAAAGACCCAGTGAGGAAAGGAAAATCTCTTAAATAAATGCAACTGGAAAAAAAAATTGAATTTTCACATTCAAAAGAATGAAATTGGACACTTATCCCATACACAGTTTCAACTCAAAATGGATAAAAGACATAAATGTAAGACCTGAAAACCTAAAACGCCTAGAAAGAAGACATAGCAGAAATACTTCTTGATGTTGGCCTTGGCAATTATTTTTTGGCTATAACAACCAAAAGATGTAACTACAAAAGCAAAAGTAAGTAGATGGATTACAAAAAGCTAAAAGTACAAGCAACAAAATGAAAAGACAAAACTACAGATTAGGAAGAACGACTTGTAAACCACATGTCTGAGAAGGAGTTAATTTCAAAAATGTATAAATAAACCATACACCTCAACAGCAAAAGAACATAATGTCCAATTAAAACATAGCAAAGGGCCTAAATAAACATTTATTTACTGAAGATATACAAATGGTCAACTGATATATAAAAAGGTGCTCAACATCACCAATCATTGGGAAAATGCAAACTACACACTACCAGGCATGCCAAAGACTTATACACATTTAAAAAGATTTTATTGGGAGTAAAAGTGATCATTACCCTCAGGGGTCCTCAAACTTTTTAAACAGGGGGCCAGTTCACTGTCCCTCAGACTGTTGGAAGGCTGGACTATAGTTTAAAAGGACAGGCAGTGGCAGCAAAAACACCCAGTGGGTGGATAAATGTCCTGGACAGGGCTCTTGTGGCCCGCGGGCCGTAGTTTGAGGACACCTGCCCCAAAGTGTATCAATTGCAGATAAAATAAATATGTAAGGCATGTCTAAGTACACTTGATCAGTAATGGGACTTTCAATTTAACTTCAAAAAGTAATACGTAGATAACATCTCTTAAAATGTGTTTATCACTTCATGCCCATTAAGGTAGTTATAAGAAAGCTAAGGAAATAACAAGGGTTGACACGAATGTTAGGAAAAGAGAACACGAGTCACGGTTGGTGGGAAGGTAGATTGGCACAGCCATTATGTAAGTCAATAAAAGTATAATTAAATGTATCAAAAATAGAACTATGGTATGATCAAGCATCCCCTCATCTGGAGTATATCTAAATGAGATGAACTCATCACCTTGTAAAGATATCTGCACTCCCATGTTCACTGTGGCATTATAACCAATAGCCCTAATATAGACACACTATGTCCACTGACAAACAAATAAAATGTGATATATACACAGAGACAAACATATGTGTGAATATTATTCAACCATAAAAAGAAAGAGATCCTGTCATTTCCCATCATATGGATGGACCTGGAGGACACGATACTAAGTGAAATAAGGCAGAGACAGAAATAAAAATATTGTATGATTTCACTTATTGTGTAATTAAATAAAAAAAAAGAAATACTCAAATATACAGAGATAGAGAACAAAACAATGGTTACTAAAGGTGTAGAATGAGGGGAGAGAAAGTAGAGAGATATAGTTCAAATAATATGAAGGAGCAATTATATAGGATAACCATCTAGAGATCTGATGTACAGCATGAGGTGTGAAAATTTTATTTCATTGGAGATTTTTGTTAAATAAGCAGATTTTAGCTGTTCTTGTCATAAATAAACAGTAGCTATGAAGAGGATGGATTATTACAGTAATCATTTTTATATATGTATATATATCCCATAATGTCATGTAGTACACCTAAAATACAGGCAAAAAGATATATTTTAAAATAAATAAAACAAAACATTTTAAAGGATATAGAGTGATACAGAAATTTTACCCCAAAAGTTACAGATAGCAATTAAAATATGAAGAAATTCTCAGTATAAAAATAGAATAAGTGATTAAAATTTTAAAATGCTATGTCAAATATTAGCAATAATGTAGAATAATTTCAGCTTCCATACACTGCTAAGAGGAATTGACACTTTGAAAGCAGTTCAGAAGTTTCTTTAAATTATAAACTTATTTCTACCATATGATCTAGCCATTCCAAGGGGAAAAAAGTAGTTTTTCTTGCAGACTGTGTGGTGTAATATTCATTTTGGCATTTTCATAGTCAAAAATAGAAAATAATGGAAAAATTGTTTGCACATTGATGCAATGGAAGGCTATTTAGCAATAGAAAATGAACCAGTATATAATATGAAAATTGAAGGTCTATGTTGATTTACCAAATAAAATCTCCAATTTTAATAACACATGTGTATAAGTTTACAAGTTTGACATAAACTCAGACATATTAAAGTAATAAAGCTAGGATAAATGTAATCATTGTCTTAGCATAACCTTTAAAGAATTTAAGAGATTTTTTTTAGAAATATAGCTA
Organism: Otolemur garnettii; assembly: GCF_000181295.1. NCBI lineage: Eukaryota > Metazoa > Chordata > Mammalia > Primates > Galagidae > Otolemur > Otolemur garnettii. Next base: position 888,989 of record NW_003852648.1, on the reverse strand, counting down.
TCTGTTTCTTATATACTTTCATCAAATATTTCATTCTATATTTCTTCAAATTAATGAACCTGTTTATTAATACTAATAAAGATACTTTTGATCCACAAGACAGATAAAATTCTGTCATTTGAGCATCATTGATGAACCTGGAGGATGTCACTTTATGTGAAATAAGCCAGGCACAGAAAGACAAGTACCACATGACATCACTCATATATGGGACAAAAAAAAAAATTGATTTCATAGAAGAATATAGTAGAATAATGGTTCCTAGAGGCTGAGGAGAGGTGGGGAGAGATATGAGGAGGGACTGTCCAATGGATACAAAGTTAAGGTTAGACATGAAAAATAGGTTCTTTTGTTCTATTTCACAGTAGGATGACTATGGCTAATATATATATATATATATGTATATATAAACATAGTTTAAGATAGCTGGAAGAAAGGATTTCGAATGTTATCACTAACAACAAATGATAAATAACTAAAGTTGTGAATATGATCACTATCCTGATTTGATCATCATACATTGTACACATCCATTGAAACATCACACTGAATCCCATAATTATGTATAATTATTATATGTCAATTATAAATTTTAAAAGTATTTAAGAATATGCATCCATTAGCCACTTCTCTGTTGGAGAGATTTATCTCCTTGTCACATAATTTTATGTCTACCAAAAGAAACTCCTAAAGAATTTTTGCTACCTTGCTACCTTAGGGAAGTGCCTGGGATTCTGTACTTTCTTCTTCTTCTTCTTTTTAAAATTGAGACAGAGTCTTACTTTGTCACCCTCAGTAGAGTGCTATGGCATCACAGTTCACAGCTACCTCAAACTTTAGGGCTTAACTAATTCTCTTTCCTCATTCTCCCAATTAGGTGGGACTACAGGCTCCCACCACAATGCCTATTGGGATCTTGCTCTGGCTCAGGCTGGTGTCCAACTTGTGAGCTCAGGCAATCCACATACATGCCTTGGCATTCCAGAGTGCTAGGAAGGATTCTCTACTTTCTTTTCTTTCTTCTTCTTTTTTTTTTTAATAAAGAAAAGAGCTTTATTTTATTTTTTAATTTATTTATTTATACATTTTTTTGGCAGTTTTTGGTTGGGGCTGGATTTGAACGTACCACCTCTGGTATATAGGGCCGGTGCCTTACTCCTTTGAGCCATAGGCGCTGCCCAAAAGAGCTTTATTTGACTTAAGGTTTTTTTTTTTTTTTTTTTTTTTTTTGCTTTTTAAGCTTTTTATTATTATTAAGTTATTTGTACATAGATCATGAATACATTTATGCCATTATGGAATTCAATGTGTTGATTATTTATACAAACTGGAGTGCTAACATCCTTCTAATTAACATAGCCTTCACCTCATTTACCCAGTTACAGTATTAAGACATTTGTGTTTTATACCTGATATATCCAACTTGTACTTGCAATATGCTCCATAGGTGTGGTCCCCCTATTAACCCTCCCTCTATCAACCCACCTCCCTTCCTTTCCCCTTTCATCCTTCATCCTAGGCTATAGCTGTGATTCACCTTTCATAAGAAAGTGTGATTATAAATTGGTTTCATAGTAGTACTGAGTACATTGGATAATTTTTTTCCATTCCCAAGATACTTTATCTTCCTTGATTGGTAGCATTAGTAAGGGAAACAATCTATTGTTTTCTCCCCTCTTATTTATATTTTATCTATGCTAGGATGGCAAAGCGGGAGCAGAGCTATCTTTTAGAGAACTGTCTCTAGGATGCAGGGATTTGATGGAGATAAGATAGGTGAGTAGCCTCATTTGAATTTTGTGCACAACACACAAACCCAGAACAGGTGTATCATTAATAAAATAGGTATTTTAATGAATATCAGACTACTTTTTTTCCCATTTGTTTAATGGTATTAACCAGAGGGAGGCAAATGATTGCTAAGCTCAAACCCCATTTTTTTTTATTAAATCATAGCTGTGCACCTTAATGTAATCATGAGGTATAATATGCTGGTTTTATATACAATTCAAAATATTCTCATCAAACTGGTTAACATAGCCTTCATGGCATTTTCTTAGTTATTGTGTTAAGACATTTATATACTACATTTAGTAAATTTCACATGTGCCCTTGTAAGATGCACTGTAGGTGTCATCTCAACAATTACCCTCTGTCCACCCATCCTCCCCTCTCCTTTCTGTCTCCCAAAATTCTTAATATCAATATTGAAAAATAAGTGGGGCACAGTGTAACCCTAGCACTGTAATGCACACTTATAATCCTCGTACTCTGGGAGGCCAACACACGATAAGCACTTGAGCTCAGGAGTTTGAGACCAGCCTGAACAAGAGAGAGACATTGTTTCTATTAAAAATAGAAAACATACCCTGCATATTCTGGGACATAGGTGCCTTGTGTCAAGCACCTATAGTCTCAGTTACTCAGGAAACTAAGGCAGGAGGATTTCCTAAACTCAAGAGTCTGAGGTTGCTATGAGCTAAGATACTACCATGGCACTCCAGCCTGGGCAAAAGAGTAAGCTTCTGTCTCAAAAATAAAAGTAAAAAATTACAAAAAATAAAAATATGTATATTCTTTAAAAATGTTAACTCATTATGTTGTGCCCACCCCGGGGGTCGCCTACCCAAAGACCACTCACAATCACAAATCGATGCAAAAAGCAAGAGGCAGGTTTATTGCTGGC
>NW_003852648.1:865900-885940 GCF_000181295.1 Otolemur garnettii | reverse complement strand
GTAGGGTGTTGCCTCCAGGTGCAAGAGTCTGATATGCGGGTAGAATGTTTTCATTGTTTTAGGGCCTTCTTACTGCCCTGTGGCCTAACAATTATAATCTTTTAAATAATAAAAATTGATTTTTTTATTTTCAGCATTGTTTAGCAAAGTGAATAGATGATAGTAGTATTTCTCATAATAATTTGTGGAAATATTTTAATTAAAATAATTGTGAGTAAATTCATAAGTAATAACTTTTATATAAAAATAGCATTTATATAAATGTAGTAACATATATGTCAGTAAATACATTCAAAAAGAACAAATATTTTTATATTTATCAATATAAAAGGATAATTAATCCTTAATTATTAATCCTCCTTTAATTTTTAGTCATATTATTATGAACAAAATTACCCAAAATTTAGTTAAAATTTTTTTTCTAGGTAATTGCTTTGATCTTGCTTATGTATTACAGATACAGCCCACATAAATGTTCATTCCCTAGAGATCCTCCCCATCTGCCAGGAATTCTCCCCAAGATCTTGCTCCTGAAATAAACCCAGACTGCTTCTTTCTCCTAATGACAATATTCTTTAATAGTTGTAAGGGTTAACAGAAATATTAAACTACATCGTAAGAGGAAGTGCTAGCCTAATTCAACCCCCACTTGAAAAGGCCTATAAAGAGACCAGTGCTGGTAAGTAAACAGGATAGAACTAGCTACATTGTATAAGACTGAGACAGAAACGCAGAGCACAGCGCAGGGCCCCTCCCGTCAGAACAGCATAACCCCTCCCCCTGTACTAACCCTATATAAGATTGTACCGATCCCAAAATAAACAGCTTCGGCTCAGCCTTCTCTCTATACTGTATGAGTGGTTGTGTGATTGTGTCCACCCTTTCCTTCTCCCTCTCATACGCGGATCACGAACTTCTTAACACCGCCTGCCGGCCAGGCAGTGTCAAATAGTAAGAAAGATCCTGGTATTTCTACTATCTATTCACCACATAACACCATTGTGTTAAGATTATATTTTATCAACTACAGGCAGTTCCTGGGTTAAGAATGAGATAGATGTGGTAGGTTTGTTTTTCAAACTGAATTTGTACATTTACTTATTACCTGAAATTACCTTGGTACATAAATGTGAGTTGTACATAAGTCATACGTTTATAATTCAGGGATTGCTTTTAATTTTATTTTCCTTCTCAGGAATCTCCATTTATCTTTAAACAATCAACACACTATCCGTGTATTTGGAAAGTACCCTCTGTAAGAGGAAGAGAATAACAAAGGAAAGAGGGTGGTGCACTCTAAATGCAGAGTTAGTTCTGTACTTAGAAAGTGCAAATGTGCACATACACACACCACAAATACACTTGCATACTTTACATCATTCACAAATGTGCTTATTTGATAAAATCAAACATATTTAATAATCGCAATATTAGCTATGCTTCTAAAAAAGAAATGTGTATTAGAGAAAACTCAAATTCAGTTTTTAAATGTGTATCATTATTGACTCTTCTACTGAGATAAGAGTTTATTTGCTGTCTCTACTTAGCTCCTTCCATGTTTTAATGGATCTATTTTTGATTTCTATAGTTTTATTATATGATATGCATGTATTTCTGAAGTCTAAATCAACACCAATTTTTTTTGGTTTTGAAATCTTTTTTATATTTTATTTTTATTGTTTGGTATTCATTAAGGGTACAAAGAATTAGGTTACACTGATTGTATTTGTTTGATAAAGTCACTTTTGTAATTATGTCTTCAATAATCATTTTTTTTTTTTTTGAGACAGAGTCTCACTATGTTGCCCTTGGTAGAGTGCCATGGCATCACAGCTCACAGCAACCTCAAACTCTTGGGTTTAAGTGATTCTCTTGCCTCAACTTCCCAAATAGCTGGGACTACAGGTGCCTGCAACTATTTTTTTATTGTAGTTGCCATTGTTGTTTGGCAGGCCCAGGCTGGGTTTGAACCTGCCAGCCCCGATGTATGTGGCTGGTGCCCTAGCTGCTGAGCTATAGACACTGAGCCTCAATACTCATTTTTAAATTTTACTTTGATCTTCTAAGAATATTTTGATCCTGACCAACTCATCCTGATTTCTATTTCTGTAGATCAGAAATAGACAATGGGAAGGATTATGGGGATTATGCACTCACAGGAGGAATTTCCATTATGACAGGGTCAGAGAGTTACTGTACTATTTTTCTTTAAAATTTTTTGGTAACACAAATGGAACTAATGAAGAAATATCAATGATATCTATTTACAAAAATAGGCAATTTCCAAAGGAATCACTCTCTCTGCAATCATATTTATTAATTACAGAAGACAAAGGAAAATTTAACCTCTGCCTATCATTTCTGTCCTTTAATTAATCCTCCATATGGGTGGATCTTCTGAAATCAAAGGGTATGTTAAGTTTTGTACACAGGTATAAGTATAGGCCTACTGTGCAAAAAGAAAAAATTGCAAAACTATAATGTGAAGCTTTGTTAACTAAATTATTATTTTATTACGTGGTTTAGTGATGTTTGAGAATATTAATTTTATCACATTACTCTTCCTTAGTTAAACTGAGGAAGGAGAAATAAATGTTATACTTCTTAATAATTTGGAGAAACCAGCAGTCAGCTGCAGAAGAATTAATCCCCCAAAGATAAGAATTTTACCCTGACTTGAGCTAAAATAACCTTGGAAAAAACTATGTAACAAGTAACAACACCCTGGTCTCTTGAGAAAGCTAATCATCAACTCTTTGTACTCCTTGTTGTAACAGTAACTATGCAACTGACATTGAGCTGAAAAAGAAAGTAAAAAAGAGTTTGGAAAAAAACTGTTCCACAGACCATATAGGTGATGGGAACAGTTTTTTTCCCAAACTCTTTTTTACTTTCTTTTTCAGCTCAATATCAGTTGCATAGTCTAACAAGGGTATAAGTGAACTTTTCTAGAATTAGAGTATAAATATTTTAATACAATAACTAAGTAAATGACACAAAGTCTATGTAAACCAGTTTGATGAAAATATTTCAAATTGTATATGAAAACACTACACTGTACCCCATGTTTGCATTAATGTATACAGCTATCATTTAATAATACTAAAAATATATATATAAAAGAAAAAAGAAAAAAAGGAAAAAAACTATTCCTGGAACTAAGCACTTCATGCCTTGAGGCATCTGAGTTTTCACCACCAATTAAAAGTCCCTTTTGCTATACTGTTGGTGTGAATGTCTGTCAATTCTAGTTCCCCATTTTCCTGCTGCAAAGTAACTGCATTTTCTAAGTTGATGGCAGAAAGAATGCAATTACTCAGAAAAAAGACATATATACAATAAGCTCTCAGTAATACAACCCAAGATATTGTAATGGAGCACATGCTTTGGTTTAATTCCATAAACCAAGGTCATAACTTTAAAAATGGGATTTTAAGCCCAAGCATGGCAGCTCACACCTATAATCCTAGCACTCTGGAAGGTCCAGGCAGGTGGCTCGCCTGAGCTCAAGAGGTCAGCCTGAGCCAGAGTGAGACCTCATCTCTAAACATAGCCAGGCATTGTGGTGGGTACCTGTAGTCCCAGCTACTTGTGAGGCTGAGGCAATAGAACTGCTTGAGCCCAAGAGTTTGAGGTTTCTGTGAGCTGGGATGCCATGACACTCTACTCAGGGCAACAAAGATTCTGTCTCAATAAATAAATAAATAATGGGATTTTAAAAAATTTGTATTATTGAGTTTTAAAAACATTAAGATTGTTACAATTATAAAGGAAATTTAAGGCATTTGCTTTAATTATAATTCTGGAATATCTATTATATGTTTTATGCAGTATATGCTATTTCATGGAAAACACTTAAGATATATGTTTATACAATACTTAACTGTGTCTTTGTTTATAAATTGATATCAGTCATCTGTTTTTAAAGTATGTTTTAAAAACTTAATTGTACCTCTTAACTGTTAAGAAAAATATAAGAAACTTAAGAAGTTGGTAGTGGAACTCTATGAGCAGTGCTCAAAGTTAATGAGTGTCCCCACAGGTGCCATTTACACTCCAGTTGATAACTACAATGCAGAGAGTCATGAATAAAGAAGAAATGGCCTGAGAATTTATATTACATGAGATATTGTTTGAGGCAGTCTTTATTTGGGGTTAATATATTCTCGTGTACTTTATTTTTTAAATTTGTTCTAAATATTCTACATGATGAATAATGTTTTTCCCTCAAAAACATTCCTAATGAATGTTTTTGCAGTATATTTCATTTCTCCAATGATCCTTTTTATTGAAAAACATTCACTGAAAAAATAACATTCTTGGAAATGTGAATATAGTGCAAATATTTAATTTAACCATAACAGAAATTAAATGACTGCTAAAAATATCATTATTTGCTACTCCAGAAAGCCTTCTAAGGTGTACAGAAAAATACACAAGTTAAAAACATAGTTTTAAGAAAAAGTAATGTGTTAATTCCAAAAGTTCAAATATTTTTTTAAAAGTATGGATCTAAAGAAGGTTAATGACTGGCTTTGAGTGGGAATGTGAGAAAATTATTCAAATGTGAAGAAGTAATTAATATTAAGTTTTAAGGCTTGTGTGGCCTCACTTGGATGGAGGCAGGGAATTTGAAATAGTAGTCAAAGCTTGGACTGAGAAGTGAGTAGCATTTGACCCTCTGGGAAAGAGTGTGGATCATTTTTCTGAGACACAGACTTTAAAAAATTGACTTATATATATCCAAAGAAGAGTGTCAGAACCAGATGATAAAAATCTTTTAATATTCTCTGGAGTGTGTAATAGTTGTCAAGGAATATATATGTAATATATGTGTATTTCTGGCATATAAGAGCAGTACACCATGATACAATGATTAAATTAATCAATAACATTATAATAAAAATAATAAGTAGATATTGCATTCCACATAGTCAAAAGAAAATCTGCATTGCAGCATGTCCAGGAAGTTATGAGGGCTTCAGCAATAGGAGAAAGATGTGTATCTCCTCAGATCCAATGATTTCTGCCTATGTCACCTCTCAGATTTGATGACAATATATGTAGTCAGTCACTGTATCAGGTGTCCATGTGTCTGCATCAGTCTTCTGTTAGTGAGGTTTGCGTGTAAGGCAACAGAGAATCATTTTTATCTAAGAAGCGTGTGTCTACTAAAAAGGAACAATGTTGAGCACTATATTTCAGTAAGTAATTTGGGTGAAATATGGTGTTGGGAAGATGATTTAGAAGACACAATATTTTTAATAGGTGATAGGGACATTTACATTTATTAAAAGATAAAGATAGGCAGAATAGATTATTAGACTTAATAAGAAGCAATTATTGCTCAGATATAATAGTTAAAATTGGAAGGAGGGGGTGAGCTGGCCTACTGGATCCAGCTTTTGACAGAAGGTCCTATCCAGAGGGAAGGATTATGACCAGAAAGTACCCAACAATGCTGAAGACTGGGAGACTAGCTGTGAGAAAAGAATGATAACTGCACATCACCTCTGCTGAGGCAAGCTGCAACTCCAAGAAAGCAATTTCAGGTACAAAACTCATCCCAAAGAAAAGTATCTGCCCCCTTCCCCCAAGAGTGATTTTATTTTTCTTTTTGGCTCCCTGTAGGGTTTCTACAGGCAAGTGATGAACTGAGGACCTCTTGTCTCACTCCACAGGAGAGTTGCAGGAAGTGGGGGCTACTTATCCAGAGGGACTCTGCTGTGACCCTGAGCACTCTCTTGCCAGGCATGAAAGTCGAATTAATGTTTGCCCTGCCATTTTGAACTTCCAGTCAACCCTCCACCCCTCACCTGACAGTCCAGAAGCCTAACCCTTGCAGAGACCAGAATGTTTGCAGTTCATTGCCAGTTCTGGGCACTATAAGGGCTGTGGTAGAAAAGCTACACTGTAACAGTGAGCCTAGCAATAGTGCAGGCAAAGGGCAGAGGCTGCCTGGCTTGGCTCTGTGAAGTGCAAACCAGTTGCAGGAGGAGGCTTGCAAGCCATGCACCTGCCCTGCCAGAACTAAGCACACCATGCCCAACCCTGCCAGAGCTGCTCCCCAAGAGTTTTGCCCTGCTGGAGCCACTGGGTGCCCCATCCTGCCAGAATTGGGCACAGTGCACCCTGCCCTGTTGCTGGAGTTATGCGCCCTGTGCTCCCAAAGTGGCCACTACACCCAGCTCCCTGACCATGGGAGCCACCTGAGAGCTACGCAAGGACACCTCCCACAAAGATTCAGCAACAGTAGAGTGATCCCACCAAGGTCTAATCTTAGAGAGGTACCTCCCCAACTCTGAGGACTGCCAGAGGAAGCCAGACCTCACCCTATAGGGATACCAGTGCTGCAGAACAGTTGGGGGAAAAGCACTGTGGCTGAGGTAGAAAATCATTTGCTGATTTGTTTTCCTCAAATTCATACTGAGCTCAGGTGGAACACTCTCCAGTTGCCATTGAATACCTGAGGCAGGCAGGCCTCACCTCCCCCAGATGGCAAGTGGTAGAGGGTGGTGGCAGGGCCAAGGAGCCATTGACTTTCCTTTCATTCTGACAGATGCAAAGCCTTGGCAAATCTGCTTATTGGAGGGAGCAGGACCAAAGCTCCACGGGGTTACCAGTGACTGGGCAAGGTGGTGAAAGAGATACTAGCCCCCCGGTCCAACTCTGCTACTAGGCAAGCGTTTCTGGCTCCACAGAGCACTGGAGTGAGCCACATTTGAGTAGCCAGTATTCGTCTGCTCTCTAGTTGCTGGAGACCTTTCGAACTCTCCCACTTGAGAGTTGGTACTGACTGGGTCAATTGGTTTGGAACTCCAAACCTGGGCCAAACACCCAAGGACCCTCTTGCATGGTACCCTGATTGTGTGGCAATGAGAAGGGTTGATTTTCTTCTCCCAGGAGTTTCCTGTGGGGGGCAGAGTATCTTAGTTGCTTGTATTTCTCTATAGCTGAGATTTCAACCCAGAGTCACTGATCCACTAGGATTGGAAAAAGACCAGCAGAATACAAGACAGAGCTACCTACCCCCACACACATCAAGTAGGTATGCAGAGCCTCAGGCTATAATACTTTGCAAAGCTATAGGGAAACTATAAGGGAAAAAGCTACAGTCACCAGTCCTAGAACCTTGGCAAAGGGCTGGTTAACCGCAGCTACAGAAGCCCCCAATCCAATTTCACCTTACCAGCCCATCTAACCAAAACAGTGAAAAAAAAAATCATGGGCAGAATCAATGAAAAAACTCTGGCAACATGAATAATCAGAGTAGATAAACTCCCCCAAGAAATGACAAAACAAACACACCAGAGCATCCCATTCATAAACAAATGGCTAAGATGTCAGAAATCAAATTCAGAATTTGGATGGCAAATAAGATAAACAGAAGGGAGGTACAGATGGAATTAGAAATTCAAGGAGCAATTCAAAAGTTGTCTCAAGAATTCAATGAATTCAAAGACAAAATCACCAAATATTTTGACCCATTGAGACAAGAACTTGCAGCCCTCAATGATCTGAAAAATACAGTAGAATTCCCTCCTCAGTAACAGAATAGAGCAGGCAGAAGAAAGGGTCTCTGACAATGAAGGCAAAGCTTTTAAAAACTCCCAAACACTCAGGAAGAGGAAGAAAAGTAGAGAGCAAAAATGGATCATTCTCTCAGCGAGCTCGGATAATTCAAAGAAAATTAATATTCACCTTATAGGAATTCTTAAAGGTTGATTCAAAAGGCACAGATGCTATACTACAAGAAATAATTGAGGAGAACTTCCATGCATGGCAAGAGATTCTGAAATTCAGATAGCAGACAGTTTCAGAACCTCAGCATGGCTCAACACAAATAAAGCATCTCCCATATACATTATAATTAACTTCACCAAAGCTAATATGAAGGATAAAATTCTGTAAGCAGCCAGACTTAAGAAAACCATAACTTACAAGGGGAAGAATATTAGAATGACTGCAGATCTCTCTGCTGAAAACTTTCAAGCTAGAAGAGGGTGGTCATCAACTTTTAATCTTCTAAAACAAAATAACTTTCAACCCAGAATCCTGTATCCAGCTAAACTGAGGTTCATTTATGATGGGGAAATTAAATACGTTAATGACATTTACATGTTGAAGAAATTTGCCATAACTAAACCAGATATTCACAGACCTATCTTCAATAATGACCAGCAAAATTCTCTACTACCAAAGTAAACCCACTCAGAAACTTCTGATCAAACTCCAACTTCCACAGTGGCAAAAGGATCAAAAATGTCCACTGGACTTTTGAAAAACTTGATACCCAAAATGCTACCAGGCTTATTAATACTCTCAATTAATGTGAATGGCTTAAATTGTCCTCTAAAGAGGCACAGGATGGCTGACTGGATACAAAAACTCAGGCCAGATATCTTCTGCATACAAGACTCTCATCTTATCTTAAAAGATAAATATAGACTCAGGGTGAAGGGACGGTCATCTATAATTCAGGCAAATGGACATCAGAAAAAAAACAGGTGCTGCAATTTTATTCACACATGCGATAGGCTTTAAACCAACAAAAGTAAGGAAAGATAAAGATGGTCACTTCATATTTGTTAAGGGCAACACCAACATTATGAAATTTCAATTATTAACATTTATGTGCCCAACCAGAATGTGCCTCAATTTATAAGAGAGACTCTAACAGACATGAGCAACTTGATTTCCTCCAGCACCATAATAGTTGGAGATTTTAACACCCCTTTGGCAGTGTTGGATAGATATTCCAATAAGAAATTAAGCAAAGAAACTATAGACTTAAACTTAACCATTCAACAATTGAATTTAACAGACATCTACAGAACATTCATCCTAACAAAACTGAATATACATTCTTCTCATCAGCTCATGGAACATCCTCCAAAATTGATCACATCTTAGGTCACAAGTCTAACTTCAGCAAATTTAAAAGAATAGAAATAGGGTACAAGTGAATCTTTCTAAAAGCAGAGTATGAATGTTTTAACTCAATAACTAGGAAAATGAGATGAAGCTTACACTGACCAGTTTGATGAGAGTATTTCAAAATGTATATGAAAACACCACACTGTACCCCATGATTGAATGAACGTACACAGTTATGCTATAATAACTAAAATAAAAAAAATACAGAATAGAAATAATTCTTTGTATTTTCTCAGACCATCATGGAATAAAAGCTGAACTCACTTGAAGTCCCTTGCCCACCCTGAGATGGGATCACTTGTTCAGTAAAGGGGACATGGAGGGGAGAGGAAGGGGGAGGATGGGTGGAGGGAGGGTAATTGCTGGAACAACACCTACAGTGCACCTTACAAGGGTACTTGTGAAATTTACTAAATGTAGAATATAAATGTCTGAGCATAATAACTAAGAAAATTCTGTGAAGGCTATTTTTACCAGTTAGATGAACATATTTCAAATTGTATATAAAGCCAGCACATTGCACCCCATGGTTGCATTAATGTAAACAGCTATGATTTAATTTTAAAAAGTTGAACTCAGTAACAGGAATCTGTATATTAATACAAAATCATGAAAACTAAATAACCTCATGTTGAATGGTAGCTGGGTCATAGATGAGATTAAGAAGGAAATTACCAAAATTTTGGAACAAAACAATAATGAAGACACGAATTACCACAACTTTGGGGATACTGCAAAGGCAGTCCTAAGAGGGAAATTTATAGCATTGGAAGCCTTCCTCAAAAGAACAGAAAGAGAATAAGTTAACAACTTAATGGGACATCTCAAGCAACTGAAAAAAGAAGAACATTCCAACCTCAAACCCAGAAGAAAAAAAAGAAATAACTAAAATTATAGCAGAATTAAGTGAAATTGAAAACAAAAGGATTATACAATAGATCTATAAATTAAAAAGTTGTTTTTTTTTTTGAAGTTCAATAAAATAGATTAACCTTTGGCCAACCTAACCAGGAATAAAATAATAAAATTCCTAATTTCATCAATCAGAAATGCCCAAGGCCAAATAACAACAGACTCCTCAGAAATTCAAGTAATTCTTAATGAATATCACAAAAAACTCTATTCTCAGAAGTATGAAAGTCCGAAGGAAATAGAGCAATACTTGGAAACACACCACCTTCCTGGACTTAGCCAGAAAGAAGTACAAATTTTGAAAAAGCCTATATCAAGTTCTGAAAAAGCATCAATTACAAGAAATCTGCCAAAAAAGAAAAGCCCAGGACCAGATGGCTTCACATCAGAATTCTACAAAACCATTAAAGAGGAAATAGTACTTATATTACTTAACCTTTTCCAAAGCATAGAAAAAGAAGGAATACTCCCCAACATATTCTATGAAGCAAATATCACCCTGATCCCCAAACCAGGAAAAGACCCCACAAGAAGGAAAATTATAGACCAAAATCTCTAATGTACATTGATGCAAAAATATTCAATAAGATCTTAGCAAACAGAATACAGCAACACATCAAACAAATTATACAACATAACCAGGTGGGTTTCATCCCAGGATCCCAAGGATGGTTCAATATACCCAAATCTATAAATATAATACATCACATAAACAAACTAAAAAACAAAGACCATATGATCCTCCCAACTGATGTGGGAAAATCTTTTGATAATATCCAGAATCCTTTCTTGACCAGAACATTTAAGAAAATAGGTATAGAAGGAAAATTTCTTAAACAGATAGAGGCCATCTACTGCAAACCCATAGCCAACATTGTGTAGAATGGAGTAAAACTGAAATCATTTCCACTCAGATCTGGAACCAGGCAAAGTTGCCCATTGCCTCCATGGCTTTTTGACATTGTAATGGAAGTCTTAGCCATCATAGTCAGGCATAAGAAGTCAATCAAGAGTATCCAAATAGGATCAGAGGATATCTCTTCACAGATGATATGATTGTATATTTGTAAAACTCCAGAGACACAACTACAAAACTCCTAGAAGTGATCAAGGAACACAGAAGTATCTCAGGATAAAAAATTAATACTCAGAAATCTGTAGCCTTTATATACATCAACAATAGTCAAGGTGAAAAAACAATCAAGGACTCTCGTCCCATTACAAAGGTACCAAAGAAGATGAAATATCTGGGAGTGTATCTAACAAAGGACTTGAAAGATCTCTATAAAGAGAACTATGAAACTCTGAAAAAAGAAATAGCTGAAGATGTTAACAAATGGAAAAGTATACCATGCTCATGGCTGGGAAGAATCAATATTATTAAAATATCTATACTACCTAAAGCAACCTACAATTTTAATGCAATCTCCATTAAAACACCTCTATCATACTTTAAAGACCTGGAAAAATTTATACTTTGCTTTATATGGAAACAGAAAAAATCTCAAATAGCAAAGACATTACTCAGAAATAAAAACAAATCAGGAAGTATCATGCTACCAGACTTCAGACTATACTATAAATCTATAGTGATCAAAACATCATAGTACTGGCATAAAAATAGAAAGAAAGATGTATGAAACAGAATTGAAAACCAAGAGATGAACCCAGACACTTATCATCATTTGATCTTTGATAAGCATATCAAAAATATAAATTTGGGGAAAGATTCCCTAATTAACAAATGGTGCTGGATTAATTGGCTTGTGGCTTGTAGATGACTGAAACTGAACCCACACCTTTCTCCTCTATCAAAAATTGACTCTCACTGGTTAACTCTCACTTAAACTGGTTGACTCTCACTGGTTGACTCTCACTTAAACTTAAGGCATGAAACTATAAAAATTCTTAGAAAGAGTACAGGGGTAACACTTGAAAAAATTGGCCTGGGAGAATATTTTAGGAGGAGGACACCCCAGGAAATTGAAGCAACATCAAAAATACATTACTGGGATCTGATTAAACTTAATACTTCCACACCACCAAGAACACCATAAGTAAAGCAAGGAGACAGCCCTCAGAATGGGAGAGGATTTTTGTAGGTTATATTTCTGACAAAAGTCTAATAACCAGAATCCACAGAGAGCTCAAATTTATTAATAAGAAAAGAACAAGTAATCCCATTTTATTGTGTGCAAGAGACATTAACAGAAGCTTCTCTGAAGAAGACAGGCACATGGTCTACAGACACATGAAAAAATGCTCATCGTCTTTAATTATCAGAGAAATGCAAACCAAAACCACTTTGAGATATCATCTAACTCCAGTAATAGTAGCCCACATCACAAAATCCCAAAACTACAGATGTTGGTGTGGATGTGGAGAAAAGGGAACACTTTTGCACTGTTTGTGGAAATGCAAGCTAGTATGTTCCTTTTGGAAAGAATTTTGGAGAACACTCAGGGATCTAAATTTATACCTGCCATTTGATCCTGCAATTCCTCTACTAGGTGTATATCCAAAAGACCAAAAATCACCTGGCAACAGAGATACTTGCAGCAGATTGTTCATTGCAGCAGATTGTTCATTGCAGCTCAATTCATAATTGCCAAGTCTTGGAAGAAGCCTAAGTGCCCATCGACCCCTGAATGCATTAATAAATAATGGTATATGCATACCATGGAATATTATGCAGCATTAAAAAAAGATGGAGACTTTACTTCTTTTGTGTTTCCATGGATGGGGCTGGAAAATATTTTTCTTAGTAAAATATCTCCAGAATGGAAAAATATATATCCAATATGCTCAGTACTACTATAAAACCAATTTATAATTACTCACACTTTCATATGAGAGATGAATCACAACTGTAGTCCAGGATGAAGGAGGGAAGGAAACAAGGATTGGAAGGAAGGGAAGAGGTTTGATAGAGGGAAGGTTAATGGTAGGACCACACCTCTGGAGCATATTGCAAGGGTACAAGTTAAATCTATCAAGTATTGCGCACAAATGTCTTAATGATGTGATTAAGTAAATGAGGTGAAATCTATGTTAATTAGTAGGATGTAAGCACTTCAATTTGTACAATTTATCAACACATTGAATCTCACAAAGGCATAAACGTATTCATTACCTATGTATATATCACTTAATAAAAAAAATTAAAATTGAACTAAAGAGAAGAATGATTAGAGTTGTAAATCAAAAGAGGTAGGGTTATGGAAGGACACATAATAGGAAAGAAAGATAAATATAGGAAAAGGGAGCAGGCTAGCCATTGTGTGGTATTCTGTTCGTTTAAATATTATAGTGCATCAGGTTGTTAACAGAGAAACTAAGCCATGGCTTTAGAATTCCAGAGATTAAAATAAAGGAGAGTTTTGTAAAGACACCTAATTAGAACTTGAAGACTTGAGAGAAGATAAAAGTCTTTCATGGAAACCATGAAAAAAGACTAAAACTGAACCTTAATGGAAAACATGAGAACAAAATGGATAGGAGGAAGGAAGATGGCCTAGTAGAGGCAACTTTCAACAGGGCTCCTGACCAGAGGGAGAGATACTGGACAGATTTGGTCTCTGAAACTGATGGAGGGTAGCTGAGATAGGAAGGAAGATAGACAGGTTTTGCTTCATGAAACTTGATGCTCTGTGACATATTTCCTTAATTCAAAACATAAATAAATACTTTCATGTGAATTTTTCTTTTTCCCATTATATAATGCTCTTGGTTATCCCTTGTTGAAAGTGTTTACTTTGAAATGCACTCAGTCAGTAGGGGATATTCCAGCATTCTTTTGCTTATGTGCACAGTATAGTTTTCTTCCACCCCTTTTCTCTATACCTGTGTCTTTAGAATGCATCTTTTAAAGATAGCCTGAGTCAGGCAGCTTTTTTCATCCAGTTTCCATTTTTATTTTGTGCTATTTAATCTATTCATATTTAACAAACTTTCTTGCTTAATAAGTTTTTAATCTGTATTAGTTATTTTTTATTTATTTTAACTGCTTTTGATACTTAGGCTATCTTGTGTTCTCTTTTGTTGTTATTGTTAACATATTTTTTTCATATTTACTTTCATTTCTTCTAGCAACTTCTTAATTTGCTTCTTCTATTTTCTTCTCTAATTATTATGTTGTTTTACTTTTTCATTATAAATGTTGCCACTTGATTTTCCTGAATTACCCTAATATTAAGTTACAAAATATTCTTACTTGAAATTGGGGAAGATAGGAAATAAATAAAGATACAGAGATATATTAATCATTTTATTTAGAAGCTTCTAATCCAAATAGCAAATATCAATTTTTGACCCAAAATGAAAAATAAAGAAAAATTAATGATCTATGTGTTATTCCAGGATAATGTAGTGTTCAAACCCATAATGTAACTTCTAAAATTATATTCCAAGGTTAAATTTGTGTGTGTGTGTGTGTGTGTGTTATGAGGGAAGGTGTACACTGAAAACTTTCTACATTTCACATAAATGAACTGGGGATAATACATGTATGTATTCACCAAATAATATGCACAGTTGTGCTGTTCACTGAATATATTGCTATTACTTCTATGACTCTTACCCACAGTCACCTTCTCTTACAATGTACAATGAAAATTTTTATTAATGAAACAAAATCTTCAAAATATAAAATGCATATGAACACAATATATTTTATTATAAAAACAGAGATACTTTTGTAAGTTAGACTATTTATTCATTTACATGTATCATAGGACTTTTCTGGAATTATTATTGGTGAGGATGAAGATACTCAGGATTGAGATGATTTTCAAAATATTTTTAGTTGGATTTCATCCTCTTGAGTAAGTTCTGTCCTTTGACCAACATGTCCTTCAGTGTATCTTTCATGGTTTCATCCCGTAGGTTGAAGATCAAGGGATTCAGGAGGGAAGTGATGACACTGGGGAGGATGAAGAGGATCTTGCTGAGGTGCAGCCTGCTCCTTTGTGAGGGGTGAACATAGACAAAGATGGAGATCCCATAGCCCATGAAGGCCACAGTGAAATGAGAGACACAGGTGTCAAAGGATGTGTGTTGACCTTGGCCTGAGGGTATCTTCAGAATGATGGAGATGATGTACACATAGGAGACCACTGTGAGTACAAGGGAGCTGATGAGCAGGACAAGGAAGTTGAGAAAGTGAAATAGCTCAATGACATGGATGTCAGCATAGGCTAGGTGGCAGAGGGGGTGCACTGTCACAGGAAAAGTGGTCAATAACATTGGGGCCACCATATGGGAGTCCTGCCTTAAGGATGGTAGTCTAATTCCTGCCTATACAGCCATACTAGAAAGAGGTATGAAAAAAGAGAGGAAAGAGGGAGAGGTGAAAGAGGAGATAGAAGAGATGGAGGAGAAAGAGAGAGAGAGAGAGCTAGAGAGAGAGAGAGAGAGAGGATCTCCTTCAGTATAGATAACTAAAATTTAAATGCAATAGTTATAAATGGTGAATAACTATTTGAAGAATGTGCTTTGAATTCAACTTGGATATTAGTGTTTTAATAGTGGATAAAGAATATAATGAACAAAAGAGGTCATTGCAGAAGTAAATCTGTGGTTTAGGCACAAAAATGATTTCTGGGGGGTGGAGCCAAGATGGCGGACTGCAGTCAGCTTTCCACAGAAGCTCCCATCCAGAAGGAGACTTAAAGGACTGAAGTATGGCAAGTAAACTGATGGTTTGGAGCTGAGCCAAGAGAGAAGATTGAAGAACCCACAACAACTTTGCTGAGGCAAGCTGTGACCCCAAAATACAATCAAAAGGTACAAAACCCACCACCAGTGGCAGCGAAGTCCCCCTCTCCTAGAGCCATGGGTGCTGCAGCTGGCACCAGAGGAGCCCACTGCTCCTGGCGGGCCCATAACTGCTTGCTTAAGCCACATGTGCCCCGCGGGGACAGTGCAAGAGTCCCCCACTCCAGGTAGGCTCAGAACTGCTTGCTACCGCCACATGCACCTCTTGGGGAAGCAGCAGATGAGTCCCCAACTATGGGCAGGCCCAGAACTGCTTGCTAGAGCCACAGGTGCCCCACAGGGGCTGGCAGAGGAGTCCCCCACTCTGGGTGGCCTAGAACTGCTTGCTAGAGCTCCGTGCACCCCATGCAGGCCAGTGGACAAGTCTGCCAGTGTGGGTGGGCCCAAAACTGCTTGCTAGAGCCACGTAGCCCTGCAGGCAGTGGGGAAGGTGTCCCTGCTCCCAACGAGCCCAGATCTGCTTGCTAGAGCCGTGCATGTCCCGTAGGTGGCTGTGGAGGCTAGAACTGCTTGCTAGAGCCACATGTGCCCCACAGGCAGTGATGGAGAAATCCCTGCTCGGGTGGGCCCAGAACTGTTTGCTGGAGCCACATGTGTCCCATGAGAAGCTGCGGAGGAGTCCTCCATTCTGGGAAGGCCCAAAATGTCTTGCTAGAGCCACACATGCCCACAGGGGCCAGTGGAGGAGTCCCCTACTCTGGTCAGGCCCAGCAAGCTGTAAATCCATGGAAGAGCATTTAAGAACACAAATACAGGTACAAAGTGGGCCCCAGAACTTCTTGCTAGAGCCGCATGCCTCCCACGGAGGGCAGGTGGCCGCAGAGGAGCCCCCAGCTCTGGGTAGGCACAGAACTACTTCCTAGAGTCACACATGCCCCACAGGCAGCGATGGAGGAGTCCCCCACTCTGGGCAGGCCCAGAACTGCTTACTAGAGTCAAGCACCCCATGGGCAGCAGAGGAGATCCCAGCTCCAGGCTCCCACTCTGGGTGGGCCCAGAATTGTTTGCTAGAGCCACCTGTGTCCTGTGGGCAGTGGCGGAGGAGTTCCCTGCTCCCAGCTCCCATGCCAGGAGGGACTAGATTGGCTAGCTAGTGCGTGCCGTCCAGCAAGTGGCAGTGGAGGAGTCCTCCACTCCCCATTCCCCTGCCCCTGCGGTTGCCCCAGAGGGGGTGAACTAGGACTGATCCAGCTACTGCTGTTCCCCTGTCCCCAGTTGCCATGGTGGGGCCGAACTAAGACTGACCCAGCTATGCATGTTCCCCCCACAGTTATGGCCCTTCCCCTGCACCTCAGTTGCCCTGGTGAGGACGAACTAGGACTGACACGGCTGCACACATTCTCCGCACAGCTGCTGCTATTCCCTTGACCCCCCCAGTTGCCCCAGCAGGGCTGATTGATTCAGCCACTGCCGTTCCCCTTCCCCCAGTCCCCCCGGTGGGGCCAAACTAGGACTGATCTGGCCACTGCTGTTCTCCTGCTCCCCTGGCCACACCAGCAGGGTCAAATGAGGATTGATCCAGCTGCCACCGTTTCCATGCTCTGCCCCTTCCCGTCGCCACAGCGGGCTGAACTAGGACTGATTCTGCCACTCTTGTGCTCTGTGCAGCCGCTGTCATTTACCTGCTCCCTGGCAACCACAGTGGGGCCAAACTAGGACTGATCCAGGTGCACAAGCCCTGTACACCACCACTGCAGTTTCACTGCCCCCTCATCATGCCGGTAGAGCCAAACTAGGACTAATCCAGCCGCTGCCAGTATCCTGCCCTCTGGGTGCCATGGGAGGCCAAACAGGGTCTGATCTGGATATGCATGCTTCCACAAAGCTGCTGCCCTTCCACTTCGCCCTGGTCGCCCAGTGCCCAAGAACTGGGAAGACGACAGACATGCCATGTCTCTCTGGGCAACCAAAAGAAGCCACCGACTGAAAAGTTCTGATAAGATCTCTAAACAGAGTAAACTCAGCATGGAGCGAAATCAGCAGAAAAACTCTGGCAACTTGGATAACCAGAGTGGATCAACTCCCTCAAGGAAAAATGGGGTAGATGCAATTGAAGACCCCATCGATAAACAGATGGTCCAGATGTCAGAAATTGAGTTCAGAATTTGGATAGCAAATAAGATTAACAGAATGGAAGAAAGGAGGGAATTAGAATTTCAAGAAATTATTCAAAATATATCTCAAGAAATTATTCAAAAGATGTCTCAAGAACTCAACGATTTCAAAGATAAAATGATCAAAGATTTTGAAACACTGAGACAAGAAGTTGCAGCCTTCAAGGATCTGAACAATATGGTGGAATCCCTCCATAAAAGAGTGGAACAGGAAGAAGAAAGGATCTCTGACTTTGAAGACAAAGCTTTTGAACAAGACCAGGAGTGCAAAGATCAAAAGAAATGGAGAGCAAAAATGGATCTTCCTATCAGAGAGCTCTTGGATAATTTGAAGAAAACTAATATCCGCCTTAGAGGAATCCCTGAAGGCGATGAAGTTGCTTCACAAAACACAGAGGCTCTTCTTCATGAAATTATGAAAGAGAACTTTCCAGACATGACAAGAGATTCTGAAATTCAGATACCAGATAGTTACAGAACCCCAGCACGACTCAACCCAAACAAGACATCCCCCAGGCACATCATAATTAACTTCGCTAAAGTTAAGATGAAAGAGAAAATTCTGAAAGCAGTCAGACATAAGAAAACCATAACCTACAAGGAGAAGAGTATTAGGATGACTGCAGATCTCTCAGCTGAAACCTTTCAGGCTAGAAGAGGCTGGACATTGACTTTAAATCTCCTAAAACAAAATAATTTTCAACCCAGGATCCTGTATCCACCCAGCTAAACTGAGTTTCATCTATGATGGAAAAATTAAATACTTTAATGACATTTGCATGTTGAAGAAATTTGCCATAACTAAACCAGCTCCCCAGGAAATTCTCAAACCTATCCTCCATAATGACAAGTGCAATTCTCCACCACAAAAGTAAACTCGCTCAGAAATTTTTGATCAAATTCCAACTTCTCCAGTGGTGAAAGGATTAAAAATATCTACTGGACTTTCGGACAACTTGTTGCCCAAAATTTTACCAGGCTTATCAATAATTTTAATCAATGTGAGTGGCTTAAACTGTCCTCTAAAAAGGCACAGATTGACTGATTTGATACAGAAACTCAGACTGGACATCTGCTGCATTCAAGAATCACATCTTACTTTAAAAGATAAACATAGACTCAGGGTGAAGGGATGGTCATCTATATTCCAGGCAAATGGAAAGCAGAAAAAAGCACGTGTTGTAATTTTATTTGCAGATACAATAGGGTTTAAACCAACAAAAGTAAGCAAAGACAAGGATGAACACTTTATATTTGTTAAGGGTATATTGAGTATATGACGAGATCTCAATTATCAGTATCTATGCACCCAACCAGAATGCACCTCAGTTTATAAGAGATATTCTAACAGGCATGAAAAACTTGATCTCTCCCAGCTCTATCATAGTCAGAGATTTTAACACTCCTTTGGAAGTGTTGGACAGATCCTCCAATAAGAAGCTTAGCAAAGAAATTTTAGATTTAAATTTAACTATTCAACTTTTGGACCTAACAGACATCTACAGAACCTTTCACCCTAACAAAACTGAATACACGTTTTTCTCATCAGTTCATGGAACATATTCCAAATCAATCATATCTTGGGTCATAAGTAAAACCTCAGTAAATTTAAAAGAATAGAAATTATTTCATGCATCTTTTCAGATCATCATGGAATAAAAGTTGAACTCAGTAACAACAGGAATTTGCAGTCTCGTACAAAAAAAAGGAAGCTAAATAACCTTATGCTGAATGATAGATGGATCAGAGACAAGATCAAGAAGGAAATTACCATATTTTTAGAACAAAACTATAATGAAGACACGAGTTATCAGAACCTCTGGGATACTGCAAAGGCAGTCCTAAGAGGGAAATTTAAAGCATTGCAAGCCTTCCTCAAAAGAATAGAAAGAGTAAGTTAACAACTTAATGGGACATCTCTAGTAGCTGGAAAAGGAAGAACATTCCAACCCTAAATCCAGCAGAAGAAAAGAAATAACCAAAATTAGAGCAGAATTAAATGAAATTGAAAATAAAAGGATTATAGAACTGATCAATAAATCAAAAAGTTGGTTCTTTGAAAAGGCCAATAAAATAGATAAACCTTTGGCCAATCTAACCAAGAAAAAAAAGTAAAATATCTAATCTCATCAGTCAGAAATTATAAAGATGGAATAAGAACAGACCCCTTAGAAATTCAAAAAATCCTTAATGAATATTACAAGAAACTTTATTCCTAGAAATATGAAAATCTGAAGGAAATCGACCAATACTTGGAAGCACACCACCTTCCAAGACTTAGCCAGAAGGAAGTGAAAATGTT
>NW_003852648.1:842994-849718 GCF_000181295.1 Otolemur garnettii | reverse complement strand
CCTATTATGAAATTAATTTATAGTTTTCATATGACATCTATAACCTAATAACGGCCTAAGTATACTGGGAGGGTGGAGGGAGAAGGGAGAGGAAAATGGGTGAAGAGAGGGTGATTAGTGGGTTCACCTCTATGGTTTATCTTACAAGGGTACAAGTGAATCTTTCTAAGAGTAGATATGATTGTCTTAACCTAATAACTAAAAAAATGACATGAAGGCTATGTTAACCAGTCAGATGAAAATATTTCAAATTGTATATGAAGATACCACACTGTACCCCAGAATTGCATTAATGTACATAGTTATCATTTAATAAATAAATAAATAAATGGGAAAAAAATGATTTCCCCATAATGTGTCTGCCTAGTATATGTGGGGAACTGAAGACTTTGACTTGAGGCCAAAATGAGGGTTGTGGTCAGGCTAAGAAAATTGTGCTGTGTGTAAAGAGCCTTAGGTAGGCACTTGGCTTAACTGAAACTGATTAGACTCTCCGGTTAAGCGTGTGTGTGTAGGGGGGAATCATCTGTCCAGAAGGGGCACAATGTATTATCTGTTCTACCAAGAGGGAGCATCTTCTCATTTACTTTCAGTTCCCTTACATATCCTCCATAGTCCTGCTCGTGTATGTTTAGGATCCTTCACCACATTATTTCTACATGTTTTTCAATTTTCAGATATCCAGTTCTGGCCAAATATGCCTTGTATTCTTATTCTGTCAGGAACTATTATTTGTTACCTATAAATAATATTGTATTTTGACACTGTTAGATTTTCACAAGACATTCCTTCTTCCTTGAGTGCTCTTTTGCTCCTCTTGCCTTTAGGTAAAATGAAACTGACATTTCAAGACCTGATATGGATTTCCACAATTTTTGTATTCTTTCTAACTATAAATCTAACCATCTTTTATCCCTTCTCTTTTCATCTGGCAGTTAATGCACAAATATTTTCTTGACATTCTGTACACAGTTTATATTACAGGTATTTTTCATTCCTCCTTCAAATACTTATTTAAATTATTTAGAATAAATACCTTATTTACTTTGGATATTTTAGCACTTAGCATGGTGGTATGTACCACATAGTAAGTGGTTCAAAATATTTACTGACTGTTTGAATGAATAACAAATGTATATGAGAAATTAAAATTTAATATTGACTGCTATAGAGTAGAAATTGGTAAGAATTATACTTTTTTATTAAGAGTGTTATAAGCAGCACTTCTATACTTTGTACTGGAGATTAATGAAGACATCCTCCATGAAGATAAGTCTGGGGGCCTGGCAAGGTGTTTCAAGGTATGTGGGAAAGTATACTCAAGATAACTTGTTCTGAAAGTAATGTTATAAACAGATGCTATGACCAGGCACGATGGTGCATGCCAGTAATTCCAGCACTTTGAATGGTCAAGGCAAGAGGATTGTTTAACACCAGGAGTTTAAGACAAGCCTGAGCAAAATAGTGAGACCCTAGCTCCACAAAAAAATAGAAACATATGTATTATCCATGCATAGTGGAGCACACCTGTAGCCTCAGCCACTTGAAAGAGTGAAGAAGAGGATTTGTTGCACCCAGGTGTTTCAGGTTGCAGTGAGCTATGATGATGCTACTGTTCTCTAGCCTGGGGGACAGTGTGAGGCCCTGTCTAAAAGTCTAATAAAAGATATTGTGACTTTACAATTGGTTCCTGAGGGGTTTGATTTGAGAAAGAAAATCATATAACATGCGGAAACATCTGGGAAATTTACATCAGGAAAATTATCTTGTAGAAAATGTTGACCTTTTTAAAAATTTCTTTTGAGACAGGAGAAAGCACCAAAGTCTCCCTCTATCCAAATTTCTTCCACTCATGAACTCTAAAGTCCTTCTAGCTTCCAGAAGTCATATTAGAAGTAGCCATCCTAATGGATGTGAGATGGAATGTGAAATTTCTCTGAGACTGGCCCTTACCCTCCATTGGAACATATTTGCCTCCTTGACCTCCTTTCTTGTCTTTGCCTTCCTCAAGGTGTAACAATGCAAACCTCTTGAAAGGAAATTTCCCAGTTATGCTATTGCTCACCTACTCACTTCACTTCCATGACTCCAAAATCAGAGCGACCCCACTATTATATATTAATTTGGGCTGTCACACAGGTTTCATTTTCTACTCAAGCTGATTTTATGTGTTCAAATAAACATAACTCATTTAAAACCAGAGGCCATTCTTCCCAGTCCCTCTACTCCTGTGTGCAGTGCTCAGTATGGTGCTCCATAATTACTGTCATATTGCCAAAAAATTTCCCACCCTATTCCTACATAAACCCCACACAAATTTAAAGTAACATCTTTTCGAATAGTTAATTAGAAAAACTAACACAAATGCATAAAATATGTACTTGAAGACAAAATGATTCACAACTAGAAAATATAAATCCTTTTATTTTCATGATAATTATAGTCAGCATTTTTATATGTATACCCATTCATTGTAGCAGTAATCATTATGTACAATTTTATTCTCTGATCTCTCATGACTTTACATTATAAACATATGTACTATGTACTGATTCTACATTTTAAAGTTTATTTATATTTTTATTAGACACTTAACAATGATTACATAGAGATGAATCCTACCCTTCAAGTTTGTTAAATATATTTAACATGAAATGACTAAAATAAGGTAATTATGAAAGAGGCTCACAAAAGAATGATGATAGGACACCAGAAACAGAAAAGTATAAAAATGATTGTCCAGTAGAATGATGGGATGAAAGAACATTATGGCAATTTGAGCATGATGAAAAGTGGTAGCTCTCATCCTGTCCGTCCTTCCTTACTTGGTTTCTTTATTTATAATATTTTTCAAGCTTACAAATTGAGGCATGATTGAAAATAAAACTTATGTATATTTAAGATATATAATAATGTTATTTTGATATACATATCCATCATGAAATGATTGCCATAGTCAAACTAATTAACATATACCTTACTTCTCATAGTTGTTCTTGTTGTTATTATTATTCGGCTGTGGTAAAAACACATGAGAGTTCACTTAGCAAATAGCAAGTAAACATTACATCATTATTAATTATAGCCACCAAGTTCTATTTATTCATTTTGTAACTTAACATTTGTACACTTGGCAACAATATCTTCCTTTCCCTCCATCCTAGCTGCCTACTAGTAACCACCATTCATTCTACTCTGTTATGAGGAGTTTAATTTCTTTTTAGATGCCCTGTATACATGAGATAAAACTATATTTGTCTTTCTGTGTCTGACTTATTTCATGTAACATATATCCACAGTTAATGTATGTTGGTGCAAATGGCACATTTCCATTGTTATTAAGATCAAATAATATGTATGCATTCACCATTTTAGTCCATTCATTTGTCCATAGACATATGTTATTTACATATCTTGGTGACTATGAATAAAACTGCAATGAATATAGGGGTACCAGTGTCTCTTCACCATACAGATATTCATTTTTTTTAGATGTATACCTAGAGGCAGAATTGGTAGCTCAACTTTTAATTTACAGAGGAAACTTCATACTATTTTCCATAATGGCTGTACCAATTTACATTATCACACATAATGTATCAGTTGCTCAATTTTCTTTTCTTTTCTTTCTTTTTTTTTTTTTGCAGTTTTTGGCTGGGGCTGGGTTTGAACCTGCCACCTCCAGCACATGGGGCCAGCACCCTATTCCTTTGAGCCACAGGAACCACCCAGTTGCTCAATTTTCAAATATTCACTAACACTTGTTATCTTTTGTCTTTTTAATGTTACTCTTTTTAATAACACATACAAAGTGATAGCTCATTGTGGTTTCAATTTGCATTTTATCGGTGATTTGTAATGTTGAGCATGTTTTCATATACCTGCTGGTTATTTGTGTGTCATTTTAAATCTCTGTTCATGTGCTTTGCCCATTTTAAAATAAAATTATTAATATTATTATTTATATGCATTCCTTACATATAATAATTTGGATGTTAACCCCATATTGAATATATGGTTTACAGATTATTTTTTCCCATTCTGTAGTTTTTTTTTCATTTTTTTTTTATTTTTTTATTTTTTTTGCTGTACGTAAAAATTTCATGCAATATTATTTATCTATTTTTGTATTTGTTGCTTATGCATTTGGTGTCAAATCCAAAAAATTATTGCCAAAACCAATGTTAAAATTTTCCCTAAAGGTTTCTTCTAGCAGTTTTTAGAGTTTCAGGTCTTACATTTAAGTATTTAATTCATTTTGAGCTGTTTTATTTGATTATCTCAAACAGCCTAATTTCATTCTTATGCACATGGATACTCACTTTTCCAAACATCATTCATTTAAGAGACTATCCTTTTTCAATTTTATGTTTGTAGTACCTTTGCAAAGATTAGTTGACCATATACGTATTAGTTTATTTTAAGGTAATCTATTTTATTGGCCAAAGTGTCTGTTCTTGTGACAGTATCAAACTCCATTGATTACTGTAGCTTTAGAAAATATTTTGAAATCAAGAAGTATGATGCCACCAGCTGTATTATTCTTATTTAAGAAAGCTTTAGAAAATTAGAAGGTTTTTTGTGATTTTATATAGATTTTTAAATTTTTATACTAACTCTGTAAAAAAGTGATTTTTGACAGGCTTTGCAGTGAATCTATAGTTTGCTTTTTACCTAATTTATTGAAAGTTTTTATACAAAATGCATTAAATCTTATCAAATGCTTTTTCTGTATCTATGGAGATCATATGATTTTTATCTTCCCTACTGTCAATATAGTGCATTAGCTTTATTGATATGCATGTGTTGAACCATCTTTTTATCTAGGCATAAATCCCACTTTATCAAGGTATATAGCCCTTTTAATATGCTGTTTAATTCATTTTTCTATTTTTTTGTTAAGAATTGTGCATCTGTGTTCATCTAATTTAGCCTGAAATTTTCTTTTCTTGTGATGCCATTGATAGCTTTAAAATCTTGAGAATTATGACCTAATGGAATGAGTTTTCATGTATCCCTTCCTCTACAATTTTTTGGAATAGTTTAAGAGGATTTGCATTATCTATTCTGGTCCTGAACTTTTCTTTGATGGAGTATTTTTATTTATCTAACCTGATTATGCATATTTGTCTGATCTAATTTTCTATTTTCTTATAATTCAGTCTTGGAAGGTTGTATGTTCTTAAATTGTATCTATTTCTTCTATGTTAGTCAATTCATTGGCATAAGACTATGTGTTACAGTCTCTTATCTTCTTTTATATTTTTATGGTATGAAATGTAATATCTATTTTTATAACTATTGCTAATTTATTTACTTGAGTTTCTTCTCTCTTTTGTCTTAATCTAAGTACACACTTGTCAGTGTTCTTTATGATTTAAAAAAAATCTATTACATGACTCTCAAAGATCTTCAAGTAGGGTCAACCCATGAAGACTTCTCTGAACCTTTATAATCAAAGTGTCAAAAATTATAAAAAAAATAAAGCTCTCTAGACAGCACACCAAATTGCCCCCCCATTCCACTTGGGAATGCTCACTTCTCCAATCTTTTCAGAGTCCCTGATTCTGACAGGAGCAATGGTTGGCTCTATGCAGGCGCCCAGGCAAGATTCCTGCTTAAACAAGCTACTGGTACCCTTACCCACAATGGGTTCCCTGCCCAGGAACTTTTCCTGGAGCAGTCTGGGAACTTTTCTGGAGTTCTGTTGTAGTTTGGCAGTGGGCAAAACCATCTGTGTGGGGAAAAGTTCCCAGTCTGTGAGACACCATGTGGTGAAAGGCATCAGAAACCTGTGTAAGAGGGCCTCTTGGTGGGGGGCCTAGGTGTGTCAGTCTGGGTTCTGCCTGAGATGCGCAGACCTTCGCTTGGGACAAGCCCAGGGACTCCCTCTAAATGGGAATGGTTGTGGGGGAAATCTGTGAGATCTATCTCTAA
This sequence comes from Otolemur garnettii, assembly GCF_000181295.1. Lineage (NCBI taxonomy): Eukaryota > Metazoa > Chordata > Mammalia > Primates > Galagidae > Otolemur > Otolemur garnettii. The sequence goes on along the minus strand of NW_003852648.1, from coordinate 843,781 downwards.
AGAATTGTTGAGAACAGTGGAATCCCAGATCTGCAGAAGCTGAGTGCTGGGGTGAACAGGCGACCACCAGGAACAAGTAAGTTGACAAACTACTCTAAGCCTGGGAACCAGCTTGGGACAGGCCCAGGGACTCCCTCTGCATAAGAGTGTTGTTTATTCCCCAAATTCACAGCACCACTTGTTGTCCAGGAAGGATATTGTAGCATAAATATATCCCTACAAAAGTTGAATCCCTGCATTTTATATATATAGTGTATATCATTTTTGGGGGGGGGATGTTGTTGCTTATTTTTTTCATTTTATAGTTTTTTTATCTTACTATTTTTTTCTTTTCTTAATCTTAATTCCTTCCTCAATTGGTTGCTGAGATTGCTTACATCAGGCTATTTTAGCATTTTTTAAAATCTGTTTCAATGTGCTTTGCTTTTTGTGGAGTTGTATGGTTGGATCTTCTGCTAACTTTCATTTTCACATTCAACAGGAGGAAAGCCTTCTGTATTTATTTATTTATTTATTTATTTTTGGTTGCAGAATTTTAGCTTGAATTATTCTCACCCTAGTACACTCCTCTGCATTCACTCAGTTCATAGAGACTCTTCTTCTCATCTCATCTCTCCCTCATAAAGTGTTTTGGCATCAGCTAAGATAGTACCCCCACCTCATTTCTTGTTTTTTCTTTCTCTTTTTCTTGGTTTATTGCCTTTCTTTGTTCTTTCTTATCCCTCTTCTCTTCCTCTCCTTAATTTGATTCAATGGTACATTTAATTTTCCTTTGCATTTTTTTTTT